>NC_092233.1:19323923-19361423 GCF_036320965.1 Panulirus ornatus | reverse complement strand
CGAGAATTTGCTTTCGAAAGGATTAGTCGCCAAGCCAAGTGAGGAGTGGATGAATTGTTTGGAGAAGACACTGAAGGACTTCTTCGTGTCTTGTCGCGAGCTAGTGTTGGTGAGTACTCCTAAGGCCGTTTACTTTGCTTTACTGTCTTTGTGGTGGTGTTGGTGATGTGCGAGGGATGACCATCGTGGGAGAGTGTCACATACCATACCGAGTATGGATGATGTCTGCGCAGTGGGAATCGATGATCATTCAGTCTTCTAGGAGGTTACAGATTGGATACATGTCTTCCACGTTTTAGGAGGGCAGTGGTCAACATTTGTTGGGATGCCAGTAGCATGATTATTTGGTGTAATGCCACATGCATATTGCTGCCTGTGCAATTTTGGGGAGCTGCAGTGGTATTATGGTCAACTGCACATGAGAGCGAGGTCACATAAGAAGAAAGTGTAGAGTATCTATATATATATATATATATATATATATATATATATATATATATATATATATATATATATATATATATATATATTTTTTTTTTTTTTTCCAAAATAGGAACAGAGGGGGCCAGGTGAGGATATTCCAAACCAGGCCCAGTCCTCTGTTCCTAACGCTACCTCGCTAACGCGGGAACTGGCGAATAGTTTAAAAGAAACAAAGAAATATATATATATATATATATATATATATATATATATATATATATATATATATATATATATATATATATATAATGTGTGTAAAATTTGTGTGTGTGTGTGTGTGTGAAATGATACGACAATGAGGGAAAGAAGTTTCTTTTCTTCGGGAAAAGCTCCTCATCTCAAGAACCAGATGATGTGCACTGATTACAGTCCAGGCAAGATATAATCCAGGATATATATGGTGTGATCGTATTCCGTAAGCTAATTAAGTCGTAATGAAAGTTCCGACAACACGGGAAAACGTATGATTAGATTCTCTTTCCCCTTGAGAAACATGTGTTAAGAGTTGATTTTGTTCCTTATGTTCTCGCTTAGTGCTTTCGACGTAGTCCAGAACATGATAATAATATTCCTCAGATCTTGGCTGACTTGTGTGTAAATCTTGATACCGAACTTAGCCCAGTTCGAGAGCTTGAGATTGGTATGATTACGACCCATAATAATGCTGGGATCCAGAGCCTAAACTCCTCATGGCTGCATTACCCGTTCTGTTTATTGTCCGCATTTTATACCCCCTTGAGCCAGACGAGGTTATATCGTTGCCCATATTAAGTCATGGTTGTAGTGATTACAGGTCATGACATTATGGTATTGAAAATGTAATCTATTAAGCTTCAGACCCTGATGCAGTTTGAGGAATCGGTACATTACTATTCTAAGGTATGTGTTATTATGGTTAAGGGGAATCGACAGATGATAAGGCAGGATATGAGAGGATTCTATTCTATATTAAACTTCAGTATTAGGCTATTCCCTCTCAGCCCAAGGAAGGGATCACTTGGAATATTTAAGTCATCATCTAATGATGATTTCCTGAGTCTGACTCCATCTTAAGACAACAGACGGCTCTTCCTTTTTAGCCTCCTGGCTATGTCCTTGTCTTGCCAAAGGTCACTACGGGTCCTTGCTGTTGTTGCTCTTCGACCAGCCCACGCCCACGCCCACGCCAAGTCCACGCCTACGCCCATACCAGGCCCGTTCCACCCCCATCTCCCTCCCAAATAACCCGCGCCTATACCATGCCTAAAAGCTACTAACCCCAACACCACGCCCGACAAACTATTTATCCTCCCACACGCCCGCATCCTTCACCAGAGACGCCCAGCGTGCAAGAAGCCCCCGCTCACGTCATACGACTACATCTGGGCTAAAATTCCTCCCCCGCCACTCCCCTAAATTCGTGCCACTCCTGCTGGCTAAACGCCCACATTACACCCACCAAATTGTCGCCCAACACTTTCTTAAACCGCCATCCCGCCTTCATGTCGAATTCTATTATGATTTATGATGTGACAGTAATACCAACAAGGGCGCCTGAAACTTATCTGTTTGTTTATTGCCGTCGCCAAATAAATATTTCGCATTATTATCCTGGAATAAGTTCGTACGATGATAAGGATCGGATCTTATCGTACACGTATATCATTTTCATCATTGGGGTGGGGGGGGAGAGGACTGATTTCCCCACATCATTGTAATCTATTCATGTTTAGTTCAACACAAGATAAACCTGTCAGAGCAGAGAATAGAGTATGGGGTTTATCATTTTCTTCATAGCAAAAGAGGCAAGTTTACAAGCTTATTTTTCTCTCTTCTTCCACTGTCCATTGATCAGCAGCAAAGATTAATGGAAGATGTATTAATCCTCCTCCACGCAACAATACTAAACGTAGCCAAAGAGAGGAAACCTCTTTATCACGACGGTACGACCCTGAAGGACGAAGCTACGACCCTTGGGTAGGACAGCGGGGATCTTCGACACGACCCTAGTTTAGGGCCAGGTCATACCATCATACCCAAGGCTCGTTCTCCTCAAGTGTCGTGCCCTCGTGTTAAAGGGTCGTACCGTCCTGTTCGCTGGAGGAGGTGGGGGCGGGTTACGTCTGTGACAAACTCTGGACCATGAATATAATTCCTGACAAGATGTAAAATTTGATCGAGGGAGGGCGAGGGCTGTATCCTTCATCTTTACAATCAAGAAAATAGAATACATACTCGTAACATATTGGTCTCTTTATTCGTCCCCAAATAAGAGATGCAGTTTTGACACGACGAAGGTAAAAAATAGAATCACAAGCGCATTATCTCCCCAAAATAGGGCTTAGAACAAGTGGCGTGAGGTTGATAAAGGTTCGCATCCCTTATGGTCAGCTGTATGCGACTCGAACGCAAGAAATTCCATGAAATTTATGGCGTTTGATCAAACAAAAGCTGATCAGATTTCCACCGAACTCACAGGGTGAATAATGCCTCCGATGACGTTACGCTGTGAGAAAGACCGTAAAGCAATTTGAAAAACTCCCTTTTAAGGGATAACACTATACAGTTACAAATGACAGTTTACGCCAAAAGTTAGACACGTAAATCTTTTTCAAATAAGAAAAGGAAAGCAGTTTGGAATTCAGTACAGATTTACACCTAACCTTTCCTTCATTTACTCTGGTGGCTTTTACACATAACTAACTGTAACCATACACAAGGCAACTGTGACATGATAGTCAAGGTGCAATTATGAGACAAAGGATCGAATTATGACGTGGATTTGACCGAGATTCTTAGCTTTAAGTTTAGAGCCCAAAAGGAGAAAAATACATATCAGATTCAATCTATAAGCGAGAGAAATACAGTTTCGTATCATACAAAGACAGTATTCTGTAAGTATAAGTGAGTGAAATACTTCTTTTTTTATCCTTTATCAACTGCAGTTTGTAAGTAATTCATCCGTGTGAGAAATTCAGTCAATCATCATACATCAACTGTATTCTGTAAAGACTTCATGTGTGAGAGCAATACAGTTTATCATCCTTTAACAACTGCATTTTGCAAGAATTTCATAAAAGACAGAGATACAGTTTAGTACCATAAATCATCCGTGTCCTATGCGCAACCACTTAATCACCAAACCTGTACTTTTCACAAGACGTTAGTGGTTCCAGTTATGATAAATATACCAAAATATAACAACTGGTCTCAGAGTTGCTGATGAATACACTAGCATACGCACGGACGCTCAGATCATAAAATACGAGACATGAGAGGCAATGTAACACTGAACTTATATTTACAGATGTCTTTATCCTCCGTTTATTACAGCAATACTTCATCAACCTTCACGAAAGTACAAAAGAAATGAGGTTGCAAACATGTATCTCAATATGACAATCAACTGATTCTATTAGAAACTTTGAATTTCTCATTTATTTTATGCTATGCATGAATTAACGCAGTTAAACTTGGTGTATTTATCATCATTTACAGCTGTATATATTGTATTCATCGTAATGTATAGCTGTATATATTGTATTCATCGTAATGTATGGCTGTATATATTGTATTCATCGTAATGTATGGCTGTATATATTGTATTCATCGTAATCTATAGCTGTATATATTGTGTTCATCGTAATCTATAGCTGTATATATTGTATTCATCGTAATCTATAGCTGTATATATTGTATTCATCGTAATCTATAGCTCTATATATTGTATTCATCGTAATGTATAGCAGTATATCTTATATCTATCGTAATGTATAGCTGTATATATTGTATTTCATGTCGATTTCGAGGCTTTGTTAATCTTGTCATATTTGTCTTCTGTAGTGATAAAAGAAGAAACCGATCTATCTCAGTGCTTCAAAACCGATCTATCTTAGTGTTTCACAACCGATCTATCTCTGTGCTTCACAACCGATCCACCTCAGTGCTTCAAAACCGATCTATCTTAGTGTTTCACAACCAATCTACCTCAGTACTTCACAACCATTCTACAACAGTGCTTCAAAACTATTCTACCTCACAACCGATCTACCTCAGTGCTTCACATTAGCATTCGCTCCCACGCCACAAGAACACACACACACACACACACACACACACACACACACACACGAGTAACTCCAGTGACAAGTTAACCTTAACCCCAGGAGACATGATTACCTCACAAGGAACAAAGAATCTGCTCCGTAAATTAGGATAAGAGAATGATCGTACACTAATCCTCTCTGTACAAGTCTCGTGGAAGACAGGGAAGACGGGAACGATAAGTTGTACTGACCTGAGAAAAAAATAAAGTCTCACAAAAACTACCACGATATATTACCAGCTGGACATCCTCCACAACTCAGGTTAGTTCCCACATCCACTCGTCAAAATAATCCAGATTATCTACCACTCACAAAAGCTCCCACCTTTTTTTCCTTACATACTTATCTAGAGCTCATGTTATCTAGAGCTCATGTTATCCAATACTCATAAAAGCTCCCATTTTTTCCCCTTACATGCTTATCTAGAGCTCATGTTATCTAGAGCTCATGTTATCTCATACTCATAAAAGCTCCTTCTTTCCCTTACAAGCTTAAGTAAAGCTCATGTTATCTAATACTCATAAAATCTACCATTTTTTACCCTTACATGCTTATCTAGAGCTCTTGTTATCTAACACTCATAAAAGCCAACATTTTTTCCTTTCATGCTTATCTAAAGCTCATGTTATCCAATGCTCATGAAAGTTCCTCCTTTTTTTTCCCCTTACATGCTTATCTAGAGCTCATGTTATCTCATACTCATAAAAGCTCCCCTTTTTTTTCCCCTTACATGTTTATCTAGAGCTCCTTTTTTCTATTTCATGCTTAACCAGAGCTCACACCTTTATCTGAGAAGTATACATCTAAATGGGGGGAAAATATATATATATATACTTCTTCCCTCCGTAGCAGTCATTCCAGGAGCGACTGCCAAGGAGTGTGAAATTGTATCACGACACTCCACTACTGCGTGAGGATCGACATCCCAGACTTCGTAAGTTTAAGAGCCATCCTGTTTACCTAAGGTCGTGTGCTTGCTCTTGCTAATCTTGCTGGGTAGTCTAAGCAGCAATTCCGCATCGAAGACGTTGGAATTCATTCTATCTTTTCGGGAACAGTTTCCCTCCCAAGACTATTATCTTTTTCTTTCAAGGCCGTGACTCCAGCTTCGTCACGCATTGGAGGAGGAGGGTGGGGGAAGAAGAAGAGGAGGAGAAGGAGGAGGAGGAGGAGGAGGAGAAGGAGGTAAATCATGGGTTCTTAACAGTGTGGGTCGTCCAACCTTCGTACCCATGACAACACCAACACCGCCACTTTCTTTCGAGAACCGTTCCATAAATTTTACCTGATTTCTCGTCTCGGTGTCTGAAGGGGGCTTGCCACTTGTACCTATTAACCGTCATGGTGGAATCCTGTCCATCATTTGGTTCGTTATTTTTCGCATCAAATTTATACTTTGAGAAAGAGAAATGTGTGATACCAACTTCTATAAATGATAGCTAAGCTCTACTCTAACTACAAACTTAATATCATAATTCTAAAACAGAATTAAACTATGAGAATCATCTCTTTAGACCTCTAGGTTGTCAAACACCCAGTCAAATCATGTCTAAACTAAAAGCAGAAAAACATTTTATCTTTCCATCATCTCCCAACTCCGTGCGAGACTAGAGATAGTAGATCCTTCATCTGTTCATGATCCAACTGCATGAGGGAGCATGACCGGCCCCAGAAGGACTCCTCGGACTGTGTGAGGGCATCTATACTCAGCTCATTCCACCACACACCAGACCCTCAAACAGCCACATGGACACGACCAACGTGGGTCTGAGTGTTCTTCAACACAGAGCAGCACCGAATCGTAGGCATTACCCGATTGAATTCTCCAGTGTTTTGACTTCTCTAGTCTTGGAAAGACAAGAAGATCTTGACCTCGGTGTAGAGAGAGACGCATTCGACTGGATGATTTCAGAAGTGCGGTAGGAATTCGAGTGTGTTTTCTAAGCTTCGTGATAAAAGTTCAAGTCTCTTGTGGGAAATGCTCAACGAGACTGAAACTGTGTGTGTGTGTGTGTGTGTGTGTGTGTGTGTGTGTGTGTGTATGTGTGTGTGTGTGTGTGTGTGTGTGTATGTGTGTGTGTGTGTGTGTTGTAGTCAGATAGAGGGCGGCTCGACTATGTTTTTCGGATTATAGATATCAAACTTGTACGAATCAACTTTTTTTTTTCTTTGCTGGAACCTGTAAGATTGCGTGAGTCTGTTTTTATTGAAGTGAGTAGTTAGTTGGCATCAGTATAAAATTTCACCTTTTTTTTCTGTTCCAAAGATGAAGCGTACGTGAATGTACGTAGTTTTCGTACGTTTAGAGAAAGCAAACAAGTTATTCTTTCTTTGTTTTTCAAAGTAATCTGGCGTAAACTCAGTTCTCTTTATATCTCAACAGGTTTATCATATTACCGGGCAACATCGACAGAGGTCCGAGCGCGAACCCCCGTCTCTTCATCTTACGCCGTCGTCTGAGGCTAAACATACGGACTCTTCGTTGGCAAGACTGTGCACAACTCACAGTGAGGAGGCATTCATCACGGCTACAGTTGCTGGAGCCACGGGAGGGAATGACGCTGACGGTGTGTGTGTGTGTGTGTGTGTGTGTGTGTGTGTGTGTGTGTGGCTCGCTCAAACGAAGATCGACACTGATGGCGACGGATCGCCTGCAGGGATCAACTCAGGCTGTGGCCTCCTGCAGGCTTCTGGTGAAGAGGGTAAACGACATCGCTAGTTGTGGCCCAACTCGGACGATCAGTGATGTTAGATAACTGTGGCCCGCTCATTGGGCCAACGAGATCATTGGCCCTGGGCCACTTGTACACGTAAGCTCAGAAGGATCGATGGCTTTGTCCCGGTCTGTCTTTAGCTCAGAAATATCGATGGCTATGGCCGAATCGTAAGATTGGAAAGATCTGTGTTTTTGGGCAAGATCGTATAAAAGTTCAGACAGATCGAGAAATGTGGTTAGACGTAAGTTCGAAGAGATCAATGGCTAAGTCTCTGTAAATTAGGATGAATGACAAAACCGTTTACGTAAATCTTGTTGCGGAACCCGACAAAACTGTTGTTATTTTACCGGATTAACATAGACGGAAGCGGAAGCGCTGACTTGGATCACAGATGTGTCCGCTCACCAGAGGGAACTAACGATAAACCACCTTGATCACCTTTAAACACAAAGAAAACACAAAACCGGTTTATTCAAGAGTATTCCGGTAAAAATAAAACGTCTTGACATTACTCAGATCGCCATGATAACGAACCCAAGCCCGACGTTAAATGTCTACGATTACGTCGAGACGGAAGTTCATCTTCCGACGCTCCGCTTCCTCCCTCAGCAACCTGGCACAGCTGAGCCCGACCACCACACAGGACAGAATGCTCAGAGACCGTGTCACCTGACAAGGAACTGAGCGTCTCTCCCCCTCCATCATCACACTCGACAGATTCTGGAGGCGTGGGGACAGTCTCTTCAGACTTGGTGATTCGGAATAAAATCTCTTGTCTTATAAAATCTGCAGGTAATTCCAAACTGGATGGAAAACTAGTGGTACAAAAAAATACTAAAAACTCGGAAACACGCGATGAAAACTTAAGATTTTTTTTTTCTTTCTTTCCACGTCCAGAGCGTTTCATGCTGTAAATTTCCTGAGCAATTTTGCCCAAATTACCAACTCCGTTTCCTCAATTGGGTAAAATTCGGTGCGATAAATATTCACTCTCAAACTCTCCGACATTTACTCGCTTTAGAAACCTCGTAGAATTTCCACAGATTTTTCCAGGAGAATTAATTCACAAGAAAAATATACGTAGAGGAGCAAAGCAACGAGTGATGTGGAAATCAAGATGAGCAAAGGACAGTTTTCAGGAAAAAAAAATCAACTCACCAAATACGACTGGACGAAATCAGAAGCAACCACAAGACTGGGAGGTCAGTTCAGGGGTGGTCAGTCCAGGGGAGGTCAGTTCAGGGGAGGTCAGTTCAGGAGAGGTCAGTTCAGTGGTCAGTTAATCAGCAGTCAGATGACAGTTCAGTCGTCATTATGAGTCGTAAGTGTCTCCTTTTCTCATATTTCCCTCACCTTAATTACCATTGATTTTCGCCAGACTTGTCTCATTCTACGAAATCTATATATCTCCCTCCCACCCCAACACTCGTATTATAAGGTACGTGTTCTTTCTTTATCTCATGTGTTGTTTCTCTGTGTACCTATCATTTTTATTTTTTTCATGTTACCTGAGACGGCACGGGCAGCTGAGGCCCTAATGAATGCCATCCCGTTAACGTTATATATATATATATATATATATATATATATATATATATATATATATATATATATATATATATATATATATATATATTATATATATATATATATATATATATATAAAGTTACCAGACACCGCCTGCTTATAGTTACATCGCACATGAAAAGTTACTTTTGCTATGCTGTATCACCGGGAGTTGACAGTAACGGAACCTTTGGCTTTATAGCAATCTTTAGAAAGAAGTCTCCTGGGAAACTCGACGACTCTTTCACAGTGCACCTCAGGTGTATCGGTGTTTCTTACACAAACCGAACGGATCAGTTGTAATCCCACGGGAGAGAAAATGCTTCACGCACACCGTCCTGGATATGGTATTCAACTCCAACAATCCTTCACCAGTGGTGCCTAAGGGTTGCATCCCTCGTCGCTACTCGTGCTAAGTGATGGGTGATAACACGGGTGACAAGCCACTGTACTCCAGAGAATCGAGTATACAGTAACACTTCACCCTTTTCACGTATGACAATTGTAAACTATCAATTACGAAATGAGAACTTCATCAGCCGCTGTTGGATGTTTCTAATGGATTAAACACTTGTAATGGATTAAAGACTTGTAATGAGCTAAACACTTGTAATGGATTAAACACTCGTAATGGATTAAACACTTGTAACGGACTAAGCACATGTAATGAAATAAACACTTATAATGGATTAAACACTTTTAATGGGGTTATATTGAGATCGGCTGAGCGTAAAATGTAATATCCATTATCAACATGTGGGGTTGAATCCTCACCCTGATACAGATGGATGTTCCTCCCGTGCAGGGCCTCGCATAGAGTGAGAGACGCAGTTCTGTTCCTCAGCCAAATAAACGTCAAGATATCTTAAGCTTTTGCTTCTCTCGCGTAACAATGACAGAGCATCTCTCACAATTCGAGAGAGAGAGAGAGAGAGAGAGAGAGAGAGAGAGAGAGAGAGAGAGAGAGAGAGAGAGAGAGAGAGAGAGAGAGAGAGAGAGAAAGAGTACCTACTAACCTACGACGAGACTTTGCCAAGAAATCCTTACAGGTTCCACAGTCTCTGAAAACTGGATCAGGATGGCCAAACCTTAGAGTAGCTTAACGTCTTCAACAAGTCTCACCTCACAGAACGTCGAGGTGAGGGAGCGTTGCATGGCAGTATCCACCTTCATCAACAAACGAGTCAACTCCAAGAAGAATTTAATGACTAATCGAGACTTGGGCGAGAGTTAATTAAAGAATTCATGATTAATGGAGACTTAAGCAGACAGGATCAATCAAGGAACTACAGATTAATCAAAACCTAAGAACAAAATCCAAGAACTTATGTGATTAACTGAGAGTTGAGATGACTGAATGAAACAGCCATCAACTAACCATCTGCTTGGTAAGTAGACTTTAATCACAAAGACACTGAGTGGGGGCTGTACTAACACCATTTCCATCCGCAGGAGAAGTCAAGCGCCTTCAACAGAGCTAACCTACCAGTTCGAATAAAAGGAGGCTTACGGATAGCTGTCTGGTTCGATATGAAATAGATACTATGTCACATGTCATCAATCGTCATATGTAATGCCTTAATAATATGCTAAAACAACACTGGAGCATTATGAATTGTCTTCAAGGCCTTTGTTTACCTTTGTTTACTAGTTATGTCTTCGAGAGCATATCATGCTTTAGTTCATGTGGGACATTTTGGCACCCAGTTGATGAGGTCTAACTTAGCAATCACCCAATCAGCAACCTTATAGAGTCCCAGATGTTATTCCCTCTCAACTTGAGAAGTGTAGCGAACTCGAAGCCCGACTGCCTCATATACGCTGGCATAAATCATCTTTCCCAAAGTCTTCGCTGGACGACGCAGAACCAGCCACACCGACTCGCGTCCCCACGCTACGTCGCAAGGCATAGTTTATATATAATCAGCGCTCCAGAAATAGTTCGTGAGACAACCCAATAATTTGCGATTGCTTAGAAACGCCTCTAATCACCATTATCCTCGTCATCGTCTTCCTTATCATCATGGTTGTCATTATCATCGTCATCACCATTTGGTGTCTGGTGTTAGAGGGATGACCACGACTGTGGCTACCACAGTTTAGCAGCCTCAAAGAGATCGAGAAAATTATGATTTTCATCCTATATCCGTAAGACTATTATGTCTTGGCAAGGGTCGGTTTGCTGAGGTGGAACTTCACCTCCCTCCCGCGTCGCAATACTTTGTGCCTGCTTGGCTCACATGTGCGCCTGCCTCTCTCTCTCTCTCTCTCTCTCTCTCTCTCTCTCTCTCTCTCTCTCTCTCTCTCTCTCTCTCTCTCTCTCTCAACGGGAAAACCAGTTGGCCATAACAGACGACTCAACGTTCGCTTTTTAATATGCTTCAGATAAATCTACAAGATAAACACCTTTCCACAATCCTCCGCCAGAATGGAGTAAGAAGAGAACCATCAACGTCACATTTAAGTTGGTTTATGAGACTATTTGCCACCATATCTGTCTTATACCGTCTCAGGACGCGACGCCGTAGATCTCCCAGAATTTCTAATGCTTACCCGACACTCCTGGAACACCCACACTATCATTGTTGTTCGTCACACAAGTCTAGTGGAGACACCACACAAACCTGTTGGGGTTGAAGCTGGTCGCCAACGCCTATGTGCGTCTGTGTGTATATATGTCTAGCCCAACAGGCTGTACCGCGGCCCTTCAGCGCTCAGATAAGCACCAAGATGAGAACAACCTATATTAATAGCTTGTGAATATGTCGTATCTTGGACTTTACATCAATCAGGTAAATTATATGATAGTTTCTGAATTATCCGTATCAGACATTCGATAATGTGGAGATTTATTCTCCAAGGATATGGGATTTATTTGATCTTTGACTACGGTTTGCGAAGCTCTTCAAAATCACCTTCATCAGTGTCTGTATATATACATACATACATATATATATATATATATATATATATATATATATATATATATATATATATATATATATATATATATATATATATATACATATACATATATATATATATATATATATATATATATATATATATATATATATATATATATATATATATATATATTTAACCATCAGCGTGTTGCGTACCCAGCATAGTTTATTGCCTACGTGTGTGAAGGGTGGGGTGGTGGAGAGGGGGTGTGGGCGGGGTAAGTTAGAAGGGGGGAAGGTTTACGGATGGAAGAGACTTCAACTACAACTCTTGATAGTCAGCATTATAAGCAAAATGTTGATACACAGCCTTCTGATATATCATAAAATCCTTACTCCTGTTTCAGCGGCAACTCTTTGCAGCTCTTTAACGAATAAAATTCTTTTTTGAGCAGTCTGTCTTTCGAGCTCCAAGGAAGATCAAAAAAGCGAGTTCGTGAGAACTACATCGAAGGGTTCGTCACCCTTCAGGGGAAGAAGGCATCAATTAAAACGGGGGAGGAGGAAAGCCGAAGCCCAGAGGGCAAATTGCTATCAGCCGGACTTGTGCCGTCCATCACGTTTTGTAATAATCGTACTGGGGCGGTCAGCAGCCGCTCCACGGCTTCCATCAGACGATGACTTGATCACCCGATCGCCTTTGGGGGAGGAAGTGGTTCGATAATGGGGAAGGGGTCTGGGGGCCTGGAAGGTTAAGTGTGTCCGAGGTCTGGAAGAGCTAGGGAGGAAGGTGTCTGAGGCCTGAAAGGGTTAATGAGGATGAAGATGGTGTCTGGTGTTTGGGAGGTTAGCAAGATGGGCGTTTAGGGTTTACAAATATTAGTCAGGAAGGTGTTTGAGGTCTGGAAGGTTAGCGAGAAAAGTGTCTGGGATCTGAAAAAGTTGGCGAGAAACGTATCTGGAACTGGAAAAGTCGGTGAGAAGGGTGTTTGTGGCTTAGAAGAGTTAAGGAGGAAGGTATCAAGGGTCTGGAAGGGTTGGGGAGGGAAGTATCTAGGGTCTGGAAGGGTTGGGGAGAGAAGTATCTAGGGTCTGGAAGGGTTGGGGAGGGAAGTATCTAGGGTCTGGAAGGGTTGGGGAGGGAAGTATCTAGGGTCTGGAAGGGTTGGGGAGGGAAGTATCTGAGGGTCTGGAAGGCTTAATGAGGAAGGTATGTTGGATCTAAGATCTGGATGATTAGTGAGGAAAAAACTTTACTCTGAACGGTTACTGAGAGGGTTATATACTGATCTCAGAGACTAGCAACGAAGATAGATGTCTGTGGTGCGGAAGGTTAGTGAATGAGCATTTTCGGTCTGGAAGGTTAGTGAAAGGGTTACTGATCTAGAGGGCTAGCGAGGCAAGCGCAAGCGCTTGGAGTTTGAATGGGTGGTGAAGGAGGTATTAATCTGGACGGTTTGTGACGTAAGCGTTTGGGGGTTACTGACAGTAACTGGAATCTGGAAGGTTAGTATGGAAAGCTTAATGCTTAAAAGACTAACGGGATTCATCTGGGGTCAGCGGGGTAAGACAGGAGAGTGTGGCATCTTACAACTCAGTGAAGGAGGTAAGGTCGGCGAACAGGAATGCTAGTGATGGCAAATTCAAGTCTTAGAAAAGTGAGTGAGTGGAGAGTTCTTAGTGTTCTTGGTGTCTGGAGGATTAGCGAAAAGGGCCTGAGACTTAAACAGGGGTCTTGGCTTTACATGACATGACGAAGGTCTGGTATAAAAGGGGATCGAAGAAGTGTAACTGTGGTCTGGCCTTGGTTCAGAACGCCTTCACACGTTTTGTTTTCCTTACTTTTATATTCAAACTGTCGTTCTGATTTTTATGGGGTGAGAGATCAGGCATTATTGATTTTAAAGCCAGCGATAAAACTCAGTAAGAATTAACATCGTCACTTCAGTGCAAGATAGATGCGGGAAGACATTTGCATACACTCGTGAATGTCGGTATTCTTTTTTTTTTTTTTTCTAGTCGGAGGGACAACATTCAAGGACATTTATACGCCTACAACAAAAGAGATGAGTGCCTCCTTTTGACACCTTAACGATAAGCTGATAAGGTTTGATTATATACTGTCATTATCAGTAGGATCTCCTGTATTTCTGGTAATTTATCGCAAATTATCATTTGAAGGACCATCGTAAAATCTTCGGGGTATGCCTACTTTTTGAAAAAATAACTCGAATTCTTCGACCCCCTGAAAGTTATAGACAATACAGACAATATAGATATACAGAATTATCATCCCGAAGTTCAGAGAGCAGTTTAAGTTGGTATTAAACATGAAGTTTAGAAAGCATCGAAAATTGGTCATCAACATGAAATTCAAAAAGCTCATCAAGTTAGTCATCAATAAGATCAGAAAGCTATTCAAGTTGGTCATCAACATAAAGTTGAGAAAGCGTCTTAAGCTGGTCATCAACATGAAGCTCAGAAAGCATTGAAAGCTGGTCATCAACATAAAGTTAAGAAAGCATCTTAAGTTGGACATCAACATGAAGTTCCATAAAAGACCCTGAAGCTTGTCATCAACACGGAAGTTCAGAAATGAATCAAAAATTGATCAAACTATGTTCGAAAAGCAAGAGTCAATAAGCCTCCATCTTACGAGGCCGAGCACTTGGGCAAATCGTATAAACAATAATCTGTTGCAGTTCATTTTTTGACGACAGACATACTGAGTATTAGCGAACAGAACGGCCCTCCTTCCAGTGGCTGGAGAGTTATTTTTCCCTGCCATGCATCAACGGGTACACAAACCCAGGCAAAAGCCTCGCTCTGCGTTAATCAATCGAGACTGAAGACAGAATTGTGGGAAACACCTGCAGCATCCGCACATCTCTTGAAGCAAATGAGGCAAAGGAAGGAGTTAATCTGTGATGAAGAAACAGGAGGAGAAATTTTCGGAAAATGTCTTTATAACGAGTAATAGGTTAAAGGGAGAATATATTACGTGAATACAAAGAGCAATAGTGCACTGCGGATGGTTGTGATAATGGAAGAGATCACATACAGAGAGCTTCGTGTCTGAAGATTAGAGGTACAAATATTACATAGAGAGGAATACCTGTAATATCTGAATGTAAAACTTTTAGAAAAATATATCTTACAGAAGCAATGATAAGGATATATGAATATTGTTGACGTCTATTATGAAAATGGTTTTCGAAGAGACGTCACTGATTCCAAGGGAAAGTGAGAAATGACTTGAGATAAGCAAGAAGCGTTATGAAAATATTCTGAAAGTCTATGAATTCGACTTAAAAGTGGAAAACAAGTAACCAGAGAAGACCGTAGAGTCTGTTTCAAGGTTTGATAACATGCATGGACCTCCATACGGAAATTGACAACCATTGTTTATAAGATGGAGGAATGCAATGAAAACGTTTCACACTTAGTAAGAAAAAATGGGTAGAGACGCAGACATCAGTGTCTATATGATATGAAAGCGCAAGAGAAATAAATACTTTCTCCTCCGTTTATTACCAAGTTTGACTTCAGAATAACTTCTGTAACTTGTGTTTCAAATTGGATCGCAACGGGTTTAAAAACGCCTTGAAATTAAATACATATAATTTAGCTCAGCTGTTCTAATATTATCGTTTCTTTTTCTTCTTATTTTGTTTCTGTTTCTTTATTCGTTTTTTTTTATTTTCATGGAAAAAAAGCAACGAGAAGATTTGAGAATACACTTTGCTTCCATCGACTCTTCAGATCAAAATTTGTAAAGTCAATGACTGAAAAAAAAGATATATAATCAGATTTCACCTCAGCCTTCAGGAATTACGTGTAAAATCCCGTAGATTAATGTAAATTCATCATTTACAGTTTACTGGACACTAGGGTTCTTCTGAAGCTGCATGGAACACCATTCCAGCACTGGCGTCCTCTCTCCACATGCTACTTTCACGGCCTCCACTGTGCGACTTCCCACCTGGCTAACAACAACCCACTTCGCCGTTCCCTGGGCGACCGAATACCTCGAGCTTGTGAACTCTCAGTGTCAGGCTTAGGTCAGGACCTTTCCTTTCACAGTCCTGAACCCTCTCTCCTCAAGCATATGATCTCTTGCACTTTCTTGTCAAAGTCATTGTCCTGGTACTCCTTCAAGAACTTTCATTTGACAGCTTACATTCTCTCCTGTCAAGGTCCTTGTCCCGTATGTTTGCTCCTGCGTCACACGCCTCCAATCTCTCCCGTCAAGGGCTTCTATGTGACGGCTCAGCTCGTCGTGCTCTCTCCTGTGGGTGCTCGTTCCGATGTCCACTCCTGCATCTCTACGCACGTCTCAGAGGCCAAGTTGTGAGGTTCTCTCGCCTATACGACTATTGCTGGTGATTGCAGTCCTTCAAGTCTTTATGGGTCTGAGAGTCTTTCTTACAGTGGTACGACTTGCAAACTATTTCCTTTTCGTTTGTAGTATCTTACAACACAGTGAGGTCTTCTGCTGTACTTCTCTGCTCCGGAGATGAGGTTATAACAACACAGCCAAACAACAGCTCAGAGATCGGGAGAGATGTCGACTCCCCAACATAACAGATGTATGCTTTATATATCTAACGGATTGTATACATTATTCATATATATCAACATACATACATTCGTCGGAGCGAGTTACTTTCCATCGAATTATCACCTTTCATAATTTCATGTCCTGGAGTATCCAACAAACGATTACCACGAGAGGTCTTACTGTACACTTAGGTCCTTACACGTTACTTCTTCTTTATAACTTGTTCCCTCTCATCCATCACGCTGGTTCGTCATACATCATCCCTGCCACGCCAAAAATGGCAACGAGTCACTAACAATCTTGGTGTCCGTTAATTTACTGCGCATCTTTTCTTCAAAAAAAAAGGGGAGAAAAACTATTTACATCTATATCTTTAAGCCTAATTTTCATTTCGTGTCATTTCTGCATCTCAACATAATAATAATGAATAACTCTTGCTTCCACTATTCTTGTAAGTCTTCATAATGTTAATTATCGTTTATGAGTTACACTCTCTTTATTCTTAAATTATATTATTAATGAAGTCCCCGGTTCCTTCTAATCTCATTTCCTTATTCGTGAAGTTGTGTAATTTTGCCACCGTGTAGGCCACTGCAGCGTGGTCATTCCCCCTTACCACAGAGATACTAGTGGTAATCACACACACACACACACACACACACACACACACACACACACACAGGCTTCATCCACGATCTAACAGTCGTATGACTGTACAATTTCTGATACTGTTCGTTCCCAAGAAAATCTGAACTCTAAGTCTTACGACTAAGCCCCCCCTCCAGTCTCTCTCTCTCTCTCTCTCTCTCTCTCTCTCTCTCTCTCTCTCTCTCTCTCTCTCTCTCTCTCTCTCTCTCTCCCCCAAGCTTGGCACAATGCGCCTCACCGGAGAGATTATGTCCTATTATGTTCAGGGTTCCTGAAGTACACTGCGTCTCTCGTTCTGCACACAAGAGATGAACGTTCCAACTGGTAACTAAGATGGTGTTGGGCGCGGAGGCACACAGGAGCAGAGACAACGTTCTTCGTCTGCTTCTGAGGAAGAGGAGGAGAAAGAGGAGTAGTAGTAGAAGGAGGAGGAGGAGGAGCAGGAGGAGTAGGAGCAGCTATCTACCTACGAAAGCATTTTTTCGTTTTTTTTTTTGTTTTTTTTTTGCCAGAAGGTCAAGTTTAGGGCCCTAATGCTGACCGAAGGAGAGGGGAAAGGAGGAGTAGGAGGTGGAGGGAGAAGAGAAGAGAAGAGAAGAGAAGAGAAGAAAAGAGAAGAGATGAGAAGAGAAGAGAAGAGAAGAGAAGAGAAGAGAAGAGAGAGAGAGAGAGAGAGAGAGAGAGAGAGAGAGAGAGAGAGAGAGAGAGAGAGAGAGAGAGAGAGAGAATTTCAGAATAAAACCTCTCTCTCTCTCTCTCTCTCTCTGGAACGACCTGGCCCAAGGGGCAGGCAAGTGGTCGTCGTGCAGGGACCAGAGGGAGCGCGACCCAACACGACCAACCACAAACCGAAATTGTCACTCAACGTTTACGTCCACAAGTCACTCAACAACACCTTTTAAGAGTGTAAACCAGCCGGCAAAGCAAGCAAACGCCTGTGTGTGTGTGTGTGTGTGTGTGTGTACTCAGTGCACGGTGGGGGGAGGTAGAAAAAAAATATATACTTATGCACCTCTCGATTATCTGAGGTAAATCACCATTAAGGATCCCCGTGTAATTGAACATTATACTAAGAGTCAGGAGGAGAGAGAGAGAGAGAGAGGGGAGGAAAAAAGAAGAAGGGAATATAATAGTTTGAACAGGTTAGACCTGAAGAGAGAAAGAGAGAGAGAGAGAGAGAGAGAGAGAGAGAGAGAGAGAGAGAGAGAGAGAGAGAGAGAGAGAGAGAGAGAGAGAGAGAGAGAGAGAGAGAGAGAGAGCGTAATGGCCGTTGAAGAGTGATCGTTGGCCAGTTAACGGTCAGCGCGGGAGGTGTGTGTGTGTGTGTGTGTGTGTGTGTGTGTGTGTGTGTGTGTGTGTGTAACGTCTCTGCGTTACCGGCTTGTGACAGCGCGCTTGCAGCCTCGTTACCGGCCGACAGGTTTTAGATTTCGGGACTCCGGAGGGAATGTTCTTTATTTACATGGGAACACTACAAGCTGGCGGACGAGGAGGTACGTCTTCACGAAAGAAGGTAAAACTACGTCATCCATTGGGGTAGAAGTACGTCATCAATTCGTGTAGAAGTATGTCATCAATGAGGGTAGGAGTACGTCATCAATGAGGGTAGGAGTACGTCATCAGTTCGGGTAGAAATACGTCACCATGATAGGCAGAAATGCGTCATCAATTTGGGTAGAAATACGTCATCAATTTGGGTAGAAGTACGTCACCAATTTGGGTAGAAGTACGTCATCAATTTGGGTAGAAGTACGTCATCAATTTGGGTAGAAGGACGTCATCAATTTGGGTAGAAGATCGTCATCAACAGAACTGATGAAGTGAGATGATAAGTAGATTTACCCAGTATCTTATGGGCTTCAAGGCAGACCGACTCCTGCACTATATACAGTTTTATCGTTCAAAACTTTTGAACTTATACAGATATGAAGGATAGAGGAGTGTGGAAGAGATGGAGGAGGAGGAGGAGGAGGAGGAGGAGGAGGAGAGGAGGAGAGAGAGAGAGAGAGAGAGAGAGAGAGAGAGAGAGAGAGAGAGAGAGAGAGAGAGAGAGAGAGAGAGAGAGAGAGAGAGAGAGAGAGAGAGAGAGAGAGAGAACAGCAATTATATGATAATAATGATAATAATAATAATAATAATAATAATAATAATAATAATAATGATAATAATAATAATAATAATAATAATAATAGTAATAATATAATACAAATGATAATAACAGTAGTAATAATAATGATTATAATAATAATGATAATAATAATAATAATAATAATAATAATAATGAAATAATAATGATAATAATAATGATAATAATAATGAGAAGAACAAGAAGAAGAAGAAGAAGAAGAAAAGAATGCAAAGGAATTCAAAAGGCACCAGACTGCTAGTCCCTCTCGAGGCTGGTTGTGATAGTGGAAGACAACAGAAACCCACAGATTACTGTGGTACAAGTGAGAAGGTATCACGAATAATTCACACATGATAACCTGCACATTGTCATTTTGACGTTGGAGGTGCAAATAATTATGAAAGTCGTGGATTAATACCAATGTCTTTATCGTTTCTTCTTTAACGTATCAACGGTACAGTTTTAAACCATTCTGACGAGAAAAATCGTTCCATTTGTTAACTATCCTGATGAAGAAGAGGTACATCGAATTATTCCTCATATTTCAGTTCTTAATAATAATAATAATGATAATGATAATAACAATAATGATAATAATAACAATAATTATCATTATCAATTATCATTATCATTACCAATTACATTATCATTATTATTACCATTATTATAATCATCATTATTATCATCCTCATTATATCATTATCATTATCATTATTATCGACGGTTTGCTGAACCAACTGCAGTCACTTGCTGGAAATATATGAAGACATTACATTCAACAACAGAAACGCCATGGAAGTAGGGAAGAGAGGTTGGAAAGACGGACTCAAACAAAAGCAGACGTGAATCTATATCAAAATCTAATGGTTTTCGATCTGCACAGTGGTTGGGATGTGGCTGCTCCTGTGTAGAGGAGTGTTCAAGTTCGTATTAGGCTACGGTTCCGAACTGCAAATAGGGGTAGAGGGATCTCTGAGGTGAGATATGACGGTGGCTGGAATAGAGACAAGGTGCTGCAGGAGGGACTGAAAATGAACTTGCATGCCCTTTCCTCTGGCCCCTGTAGAAGCAACTGTACAGCAAGGTCAAGGGTCTTAAGACACGATCATCCAGGAGGATCGTGTGGGTTCTATCATGATTAAAAATGTTTTCATAGTGTGAGGATTTTTGACTTACGTGTTAAAGAGTAGAAAAGAGAGGAAATTCTGAGTGTATATTTCGCTGAGAATCCAAAACTGAAGCTCACTCTGTCTCAGAATGTCGAAAAGAAACAGACAAAAGTTTATATCTAAAATACCTTATGCTTAACTGCATATTGTTCATCAGTAACATCATTCTAAGCACTGGCTAACTGTGCAACAATTTTAACTCACAGGCATGTTTTGTGTAATATATCTTTCCTTTATGCATCAGTACTGAAGGAGAGAATGATTTCGCCTTGATTTATACTCTTGATCATTTCTGTGATCATTGTGGGTTATGATTACTCATTAGAAAAGCAATCAGTAAGTCTTTTTTTTTTTCCGTGAGGTTGGGTTCCTTCGCCAACTGGAATGGCCAAGTCTTAACAGGATTTTAGAAAGTCTTATAAGTTTTTTTTTTCCCCTTTTTTTTCCCCAGCACCACACAAGCGGCGAAGTATCGTATTCTCATCACATTTACACAAACTTGTCTGCAAGATGAGCACTAAAATCGAGACGGGTGGGGAGATCCTGCTGATGTTCCCTCCTGATGGTAAAACGATTGGGATTCTAGTCACAGAGCCCAACATGGCCGCTGGAGGAGGCAATGTCCATCCCATGTGAGTTAGAGAGAAGAAGGAACGACCCCGTGAGAGAGAGAGAGAGAGAGAGAGAGGGGGGGGAGCGGTACAAGCGACCCCATGAGGGAGGGGAAAGGCAGACAGGGACATCCCCACGAGAGAGAGAGAGAGAGAGAGAGAGAGAGAGAGAGAGAGAGAGAGAGAGAGAGAGAGAGAGAGAGAGAGAGAGAGAGAGAGAGTAACGACCCCATGAGAGTGGGAGAATGTGGTAGGACCCACCTCACGACAGGATATGGATATGGACGACCTCGTGGTGAGGGCGAGGCACGGACGACCCAGAGAGAGAGAGGGACGACCACAAGAGACACGGGGGAGAGAGAGAGAGAGAGAGAGAGGTAAGGACGACCCCATTAGAGGGACACTGTGCTGTTTGCGGATGATACCAAGGTCATGATGGCAGTAAAGTCAGGAGGGTTGCAACGCCTTACAATGGGACCAACACAAACCCCAAAGTCGATGGGTCGATGATAGTGAACCAGCGTAATCCTAAAGAAAGAGGACGAGACAACAGCGAAAGAAGGCCTCGATGTAAATGTTACCTGGCGGGAAATAAGCCGCAGTAATAGGCGTGTGGGAGGGACTTGGGAGTCAGTATCGTCCATAACATATCGCCATAGTACCACTTTAGAAGAAGAGTGAAGGAGATAAACGTTATGCTGGTAAATATTATAATTGTATTCCGCTATCTAGTTATGGGAATATTATAACTGTATTCAGCTATCTAGTTATGGGAATATTCAGCAAGCAGTTCATATCCTGTATGGGGCTAAAACTAGAATGAAATTAGGAAGTTTGGTCACCACACTTAGAGAAGCAGAAAACTTAATAGAGAAGTTTAGAAGAGGACAATGGATACAGGGAAAGGCTAGAGGCTTATATTTTTCCATTATGGAAGAAAGAAGAATTAAGGGTGATCCGATCACACCCATTTAGTTTGTAAGCCAGGATGAAGACGTGGACAAAGAGCAGTTGTTCGAAACTTGCGAAGATAGAACAACCAGAGCCCATAACATGATACTAAGCAAAACAAAAAAAAAGTGTTAAATAGATGTGAAGAAGGACTTTTATGGTATGAGAATAGTAGGGGATTAGTGTAAACTGAGTTGCGATACAAAGTGGCCAGCTCATGAAAGCATAAAACAGTGTATGACAGAAAGTTCAAGAGATGGGCCCCATGAGTGTAAAATTCCCTCCCCATACACAATAAATAGGTGATCATAAATAAGAAATCATACTCTCTCTCTCTCTCTCTCTCTCTCTCTCTCTCTCTCTCTCTCTCTCTCTCTCTCTCTCTCTCTCTCCCCAATATATTCTAAAGAAAACTTGTTTCAAAATCATGCTATTGTTGTATCTGATGAAACCATGATATCCTTACGTCTCAATGTTTGCTGCCCTATTGTATATACGTATCGTACAATTCTGCAGTGTTGAATTAACTCGTAAGAACTGCTCTGGAAGATCATAACTCAATATCCTAATTTTTATCATTCACCCTTTAACTACAGGCTTTCTTATAACAAGGGTTTCGAAAGTATCTTGTATTTCGACCTACTATGGGCTAAACGAGAATATAATCTAAGTATAAAGTACAAATATAAGTATAAAGATTCATTCATATATACGAAGAGAATATCACTACCGCTCTCCAACTGCGAGTAATGCATCCCTACATCGTGCAGTCAAGTGTATAATACAACAGATCTATCAAACAGATTAACCAGAACCATCCCGTCACTCAATTAGCGATCGAGTATTCCTACAGCTTCCACAAATTTGCCGAAGCCCTAAACGAACATGGTAATCTAACTTTGCGCCCCTGAGTACAAGCCACCCTGATGATCGCCTCTGCCGAGGAGATGGACAGGGCAAAGATACGTGGTGATATCTATCGGTTTTCGCGGTGGCGTCCGGTCATATTCTGGGTGTAAAAGGTACGAGAGG
Source organism: Panulirus ornatus (assembly GCF_036320965.1). Classification (NCBI taxonomy): domain Eukaryota; kingdom Metazoa; phylum Arthropoda; class Malacostraca; order Decapoda; family Palinuridae; genus Panulirus; species Panulirus ornatus. The sequence goes on along the minus strand of NC_092233.1, from coordinate 19,338,565 downwards.
TACCTATCCAAGTGGCGATGCAAGGCTGCTATGGCTTCAGTATCGACACAAAGGAATGAATAAAGAACATGAAAAATGCTGGTAGACGTAAGGTCGAAATACCAGAATGTTTCGTGCGATTTGGGAGAGATCAGCGGTCGTTATCGACGTATAACTGCATTCAAAGTCCAGCTCTACATTTCTTTTTTCTTCCCTTAGTGGTTACTGAAGTAATTCTTGCCATTTACATACTATCATCAACTTGCTGGTCATGAATAGCTATTTGCCAATAGATGAGGGAGAGGACTTGAGAAATATATACAATTATCCTCTTACACCATAATCTTTAAACCTGACTGGTTTTAACCATTTAGTTCTAAGAGGCTCATACAGCTTACTTATATTATTAGATCAACTATGTATAAGTATATCTTTTTCTTTAAACGATTAATCCCACAATGAAGACGTATAATAAAGGGTTAATTAAGATACATTTCTGCTATAATGAATATCTCGGCTTACGTAATGTACGAAATGATGAGAGTTGAATGCACTTCTATTTCCACAGCAACCCGCACCCCCTCCTTAACAAGTCTTCCATTTAACGATCAGAATTCTCTTCTATGCTCTTCCTACTTCTAGTTTACTATGTGTTTGAGTTTGATAATGAGCAGTTTACCTATGGCAGGGATACTATAGATGACATGTGCCCTAACCGCTCCATGGCCACTCCCCATGACTGATAGACAGCAGGGACTCGCATGTGATTGCGGTGGTACCCTTGTTCGGCCTGTCATCCCCACATTAACCACCCACAACCTGCGTTACCAAATTGGAACCAGCAAACTGCTCCCTTGCCAAAGTTGCCGATTGGTATACGCCACCTTCTCCAACTGAGAAAAACGCAATGAAACTCGTCTTTGTGTAAATACATATGAAAAGCGATGTTGTAATGCGTACATGATGCAGTTGATTTGTGACGGACGTATGGCAAGGGGTAGTTCTAGCCTCAGTCGACTGAAGTGAAGAAAGAATCATATTCTTATTTTCGTAAAATTCTCTCTGTTAGATATTCTTGCAGCCATGTTGCCTCCTGCAGGGGATGAATACCGTTACTGAAGCTCACCTCCAAGATCTCAGTCAAGATTCTTAGACTCTTACTTAATATCAAGATTATAAGTGTGACCAGGTTACTTAACATAAGGACTATAAGTGTGACAGGTTACTTAATATCAAGACTATAAGTGTGACCAGGTTATTTAATATCATTATAAGTGTGACAGGTTACTTAATATCAAGACTATAAGTGTGACCAGGTTATTTAATATCATTATAAGTGCGACCAGGTTACTTAATATCAAGACTATAAGTGTGACCAGGTTATTTAATATCATTATAAGTGTGACCAGGTTACTTAATATCAAGACTATAAGTGTGACCAGGTTATTTAATATCATTATAAGTGTGACCAGGTTACTTAATATCAAGACTATAAGTGTGACAGGTTACTTAATATCAAGACTATAAGTGTGACCAGGTTATTTAATATCATTATAAGTGTGACCAGGTTACTTAATATCAAGACTATAAGTGTGACAGGTTACTTAATATCAAGACTATAAGTGTGACCAGGTTACTTAATATCAAGACTATAAGTGTGACCAGGTTATTTAATATCATTATAAGTGTGACCAGGTTACTTAATATCAAGACTATAAGTGTGACCAGGTCACTGATACGACACGCAGGGAATGCCACCGCCTCTCTGATGCTCAAGTCATTGTGTGCCTTGCTGTGAGTTGGCGTAGGTGAGGACATGCACCCACACGCTAATGCACAGATAAACTGAATCATACGTTTACCCACGCATGCACAGACGCAGAGACAGACAGAAAGACACACACACACACACACACACACACACACACACACACACACACACACACACACACCGAGCAAAATATTGCATTTGAAAACTCGTAATGTTTACAACCAGTTAAAAAAAGATCCATTATTACCATAAATGTCGCTCACGGACACTCCCATCTGTGGGCCCCGCCATCTGCTTTAAGTTTAGGGAGACCTGCACCAGAGAACTGGGTCGAGAAAAATAACTCCCTCCCTCCTTCTTCTTCTCCATCTACCTATCTATCTATCATCTATGTATCTATCTATCTATCATTATCCATCTACCTATCTCTCGGCCACAACTGATGACCGTGGTTTGGGGATTTAACTATTGGGGATGGAGCAAGGAAGGGAGACAGGAGGGGGAAAGATAATATGTTCAACCCTAGAGAGAGAGAGAGAGAGAGAGAGAGAGAGAGAGAGAGAGAGAGAGAGAGAGAGAGAGAGAGAGAGAGAGAGAGAGGTGAGGGCAGAGAGCCAGGCGGTGGATTTGTCAGTTCAGGGTAGGAGAGCCGTGTGTGTGTGTGTGTGTGTGTGTGTGTGTGTGTGTGTTCAGGGGACTAGACGAGTGTGAGGATTCCGTGAGGTGATCGACGGAGGAAGACGTGGAGGCAGACCCCGGGAGAAGAAGAATACGTGGGGAGAAAAGGAGGAGAAAAAAGAGAGGAAAGGGAGGTAAAGACGTGGGGAGTGGGGAAAAAGGTGTGGGGAGAGAGAAAAGGACGTGGGGAATTGAAAGAAGACGAGGGAAGAGGGTGGCGGCGTTCACTTGTGAAGATATGGAGATGATGTTAGGAAGGAGAGAGAGAGAGAGAGAGAGAGAGAGAGAGAGAGAGAGAGAGAGAGAGAGAGAGAGAGAGAGAGAGAGAGAGAGAGAGAGAGAGAGAGAGTACCGGGTGTCGGGATCAATTAACTATTAGGTAAGGTAACCAGGCTGGGGCGAGCACACGACTGCCAAACAAGAACGATTTCGACATTCCTTGTCCTCACGGTAGAGCATGGGAGTTACGTGCACGGGAGAGCCACGACTGCAGAGGGAGGGAGGGAGTGATGGTCTATGACGAGGCTTATCTCCTGGAGGCAAACGGTATAGGCATCACGCAGACCTGAATGTATATAGATGGAGATGGGACGGTAAAGCAGAGGGCAAATGCGGCCACGTCTGACGTCAAACATGGTGTAGGACTGAACGATAAGTTGAGGGACTGAGACACGAGGCAGATGTAGAAGGCACGGGAGAGAAGAACTCAAAACTCAGCGAGGAAGACGCGGAGAAAAATGGAAAAGGTCAGACGAGAGATGAATAAATGGACAGGTCATGGAAAGTGTTTTCTTTGCGTGGAGAGAGAGAGAGAGAGAGAGAGAGAGAGAGAGAGAGAGAGAGAGAGAGAGAGAGAGAGAGAGAGAGAGAGAGAGAGAGAGAGAGAGAGAGAGAGAGAGAGAGAGAGAGGAGTGCGTTGGGGTGGGGGGGGGGGTGATGTCTCGTAAGACAGACCAAGAGGATTGGGACTTCGGGAAAACAACAAGAAAAGAATGGATCAGCTGTGTCGACCTGTGCTGGACCAGGAATGGAAACAAGACATAAACATGTGTGTTTAGTTGACGTAAACATGCGTGTATAGGTGACGTAAACATGAGTCAATAGGTGACGTAAAAATGTGTGTATAAGTGATGTGAACATGTGTATACAGGTGACGTAAACATGTGTCTATAGGTGACGTAAACATGCGTATATAAGTGATGTGAACATGTGTATATAGGTGACGTAAACATGTGTGTATAAGTGATGTGAACATGTGTGTATAAGTGATGTGAACATGTGTGTATAGGAGACGTAAACATGCGTGTATAGGAGACGTAAACATGCGTGTATAGGAGACGTAAATATGCGTGTATAGGAGACGTAAACATGCGTGTATAGGAGACGTAAACATGCGTGTATAGGAGACGTAAACATGCGTGTATAGCTGGAGAGAAACGAACGAGGAAAAATATATACAGGGCTGGATGTAACATATGGAAAACGTATACTTAATAATGACGGAGGATTAATTTGAGATTATGACAGAAGAGGAGGTGGATATACGTACAGTACCGTTGGAATAAAGATGAAAGAAAGAGGGAGTCTGCGGGGAGGAGAAAAATGTTGGAGGCTTGTGGGAGTGTGGCACGTACAGGCTGTGGAGGAGAGAATAAAGCTCTGATGGGACGGAGGAGCATGCGCCACAGGTTGTGAGGGAGAGGAGTGTTGTAGGGTTGAGGAGGCACGTACAGACTGTGTGTGTGAGAAAGGGAGAGAGAGAGAGAGAGAGAGAGAGAGAGAGAGAGAGAGAGAGAGAGAGAGAGAGAGAGAGAGAGAGAGAGAGAGAGAGAGAGAGAGAGAGAGAGAGAGAGAGCACAGGATGGAACAGGATGGGAGGGAGAAGGCAGTTAGGGAGGGTGCAAGCAGGAACAGGTTGAGAGGAACACGTTTCGAGTGAGAGTTAGAGGGAGATGGTGGCAAGCAAGGAAATGCTTCAAGAGGGGGCAAGGCAGGCCGCAAGCGAGCAAGCATGGAGTCGAAAAGCTTGGAATATTGCATAGACGATATGAACCTTTCAAGCATATTCTGATAGCGCTTGTGGCAGGCAAGACTGATATTCTAAAGAGGTGCCAGACGCTGACCTGATGCTATTGATAAATTCCTGTCCATTAGGCTGTTCATAACTGCTAAATTATGTTATTCAAACCTGTTGAATTATGTTGTTCAAACCAGCTAAATTATGCTGTTCAAACCAGCTAAATTATGTTGTTCAACCTAGCTAAATTATGTTGTTCAAAACAGCTAAATCATGTTGTTCATATCCGTTCGATTTTGTTGTCCGTACCTGCTAAACTATCATGTCCATACCTGCTAAATGATGTTGTTCAGATCTGTTAAATGATGTTGTTTATATATGCTAAACAATGATGTTCATACCTGGTAGCTTATGTTGTTCATAACTGCTAAATTATATTGTCTTCATCTGTTAGATTATGTTGTTCATACAAGCTAAACGATATTGTTCATGCCTGGTGAATTACCTGCCAAATGAAGTTGTTCATGCCTGCTAAATCATGGCGCTCAAACCCGCTAAACTATGTTGGTCAAACCCGCTAAATCATTCTACTCTTCCTTGCTTCCTCACTGATATCTTGATGGAGTTGTGGCCAGACCGGCCAGGAGAGCCTGTGTCCCTTCCTACACAATCTTCGCCGAAGGAAAAGACTGATAAAGACTGATTACTTCAGATGAACCATCATTTCTCAATTTTTTGCAAGGGGTCGAACACGGGTGTCAAACATCTTTGCCGGCTCCTCCACGCTCTCCTGTAGCGGGTCCATCACTCATAAACATATTCTAGCAGCGAGGAGCAGCGAGGAGCGAGGAGGAGGAGGAGGAAAAACAAGAAAATATATGTTTATCGAAAAACACAGTTTGAGGCGCTGAGGTTTTGCAGCAAACATACATACCTTCCCTTCATTTCACTGTGACGTTTTACTCCCCTTGGCTCTAAGCTAAGGCCGTCACCATAACGTTTAAGACATTTCTATTCTTAATATCTCTTTTTTCCTCGTTCTTTTTCTACCTGTGTTTTAATGGCTATGATGACTTCATTAACTAAGTGAGGAAGACTCGAACTCTTGTACTGCCTGACCATTAAGATCCTAAACATGAGAGGAAAACCCCCGACCGAGACAAGCCATAAAGCAAGCGACACCCGTTTGTTCCCAAATTATATTCTAGCAAGTGACTGACGTCTTCTGCGTCGACCAAATGGCTCGGGTCACCACCACCTCCACCACCACCTCCGCGACGACTTTACGTTTACTCCCGTTGGCCGTTTGGCTTCCCCCCATTACGACTTCATCCACCGGTGTGCTTTGCATCCCCGTCTCCAAAGCCCCCACACAAAAATATGCCATATCGTTGTTTCATGGGCAATAAATGCGTTCTGACACAGGAATCCTCCAAAACGCCGATGTTTATAGTATTAAACTAACCGAAGAGGTCATTTGCATGCATATGCACAGCTCAGTTCTCTTGCTCTTTTTTTTCTTGCTTTTTTTTACAGTTTTCTCGAGTGGATATTGCTTTGAAAGTTTAAGGCACACTTTCACGAACCTATGCATATGAGCCATCACCTGTATAAACGTAGGGTTTCCGAACTCTCAGCAAAGCTTCTTCAAAGCTCGAATGTTGAATCCACGAGCAGATCTTGCATGCAACAATGCCTTCTTACGAATCCGGATAGCAGTATGGTTCTCTTTATCAACAACGTTTGATTACTTCCTCTCTCTCTCTCTCTCTCTCTCTCTCTCTCTCTCTCTCTCTCTCTCTCTCTCTCTCTCTCTCTCTCACACACACACACACACACACCAGCACACACACACACACACACACATGAATATAGCGCAATAAGCACGCACTGTCATAGAACACAGAATACCCTCCAACAGCAAGATTCGAACCCGCTACCATTTGTGCTGGAGCTGAGCACGCTAACCAATCGAGTGTTTAGTGTACCCTACAAACGGTGGGGGTAGTCACTTCTGTCACAGCTATATCATCGAAAATACAATCTCGTCAAAGAACTTTCTCACTCAAAAGGAGTCCATGAGATATACAGACACAAGACGATACCAGCATGACAATCTCCACCCCGATGTCCGTCGCAACGCGTCCTCCCTTCCGCTGGCCAGCCGACCTCCCCGTTTCCCGGCCCCCAATCCCCCTACATGACTGCCACGATCGCAGCTGTTGCTGCCCATCGTATTGACACCATCAAGGTTATTGGTCACTTCTATTCATATGTGGGCTGCTTCCTAGGCTTCTCTCACTCGTTTGGTCAATCCTTTATGTATCAATTCAGCGCCTTGCCACGCTGGTAGTGTCCATACCTGTTTATGTGGACAGTAAGCGCATCTGATGTCGTATGGAGACATATGTAACTCGATTCTTATGGCCATAACTCCAACTATTTCCTCAAGTTAATGGCTGGACATCCTGTTACAAGGTATACCGTATACCACGCTGTCCTCGTTGATACTTCGACCTCAATAATGTTTTCAGTCCATCGCTTCTCTTCATCCCTGACGAAGCAGCCACGTTTACACACCTTCATATGTAAACATTCACTTGTATCTGACGGGTTCCTTGACTTTGGAGCTATTACATACATCTTCTTTCCCCTTGCTTTGTTGAAAGCAGATCAGAGGAAAACATAGTGGATATGGTTTGCTGAATTCAGGCAGCCATATGGCTGAAAATGCACAGTAGAGGTATATTACAGATATTACAGAGCTGGAAGGTTATGATAATTACTAGTTCACTAATGATAAAAGCGCTTAAGATCAAGGCGGGCTGGATATTGCCACACTCTGGATAAGCAATGAGTGAGATATATCTAGACAGTCAAGGTGCGAGATTTACAGTAATAATGACAGAAGATACCATGGTTTATCCATGATGCACTTGACTGCACATCAAGTAATGGACAGTCACAGTCATACAGTTGTTGATATACTACGCAGTCTAACTAATAGAAAACTGAGCTGTTCTACTTGCTCAGATATGCATTTGATCGTGGCTTGCGTACGACTATAACAATGGTGGATATGCGTCTGTTCTCGATCTAAAGGATCCCAGCTTCCCCAGCTCCCGCGCATGGAGCAGCCTACACGATGCAAGACCTCTTAAGAGGGATCACAGTATATACGTACTGTCACTATCATAACCCCAGGACCGCTTTCTCTAAAAGGGTTCCCTGCAGCTTCAAGGCTGCGCTTCTTCCAGTGGCAGGGAAATGATGAACTCCTTTGGAGTTTCTTAGTGAGACTCAAATTTCATCAACAGACGATGATGCAGCCTCGCTGAAGGTGATTCGTCAATTGTGGAGGAACCAAAAGTAGGCGGGGAGGCCAGCAAGCCCTGAATCATATATCTTTTATATCTATAACAGCCGCAGGGACCCCATTCTAAAAAAAAATGGTGTTGGTGCTACCTAGGACCTGATTTCCAGAGGCTGTCGTATTCCAGTGGGAGGGAAATGACGGACTCCTTAGGAATGAGATATTCTTTGACTAGACTTCATTCCCAGTAACACAACTCTTCAAAAGGTGACTTTTCTCTCGCAGTGCAACCTCGAAACGTGTAGTGCTGCATTTATAGAAAAATTATATGTCAACACAATCATCTGAACTACCGAATCGTGATTTCATCTCTATAACTATCATCACTGACTAGTGTGATCAACACACACACACACACATATATACATATATATATATATATATATATATATATATATATATATATATATATATATATTTTTTTTTTTTTTCATACTATTCGCCATTTCCCGCGATAGCAAGGTAGCGTTCTTTTGGAAAATTAAAAAAAAAAAAAAAAAAAAAAAAAAAATATATATATATATATATATATATATATATATATATATATATATATATATATATATATATATATATTACTAGATATATTGAATTACGTCCACCATAGTCAGTGAACTAAAATCAAGCAGCTCCCTTCCCTGTGTACAGATCGTGCCAGCCAAAATTATAAATCTAGAAATAACCTGGTACTCTTCTAGAGCCGGCCGTTCGCAGGGAGGAACACGTCCTCCTGGTTTTCAAATGTCACAAAACTCCTCGGCAGCAACAACTCAATAAATATGGTAATATTTACAGCTGTCGGGGGGCGGTGTACCGTGGTTAAGAGCGGAACGTGAGAGACGGTGTTGCTGGCCATGTTCTCCGTGCCCACGTACAGGTATGTGCTGGCCACGTACTGGGACCGGTGGTGGCCAGGGAGTGGTGCAGGTTTGTGGATACCGGTACAACTACTGGTCACGTACTGGCACTGAGGGTCTGGTACTGGTATTTTGTGGCCACGTATTGGGACTGGTGTGGCCACATACCTCCATTGGTTCTCAGGTAATGGCACTGATGGCCACGTACTTGGTACTGATGGCCAAACACTGGCACTTATGGCCACTTACTGGTACTGAGGGCCAGGTAATGACACAGGTACCCAAGTATTGGTGTTGGTGGCCACGTACTGGCACCGGAGACCAGGGACTGGTAATGGTGGCCACTTCCTAGTACTGGTGGCCATATTGAAACATTAGATAGAATAAGACATCTCTCGTCGATGACCAGGTTCAAACGACCACCGAATACGCTACAAATCAATATAATTACTAAACGGAGAATCGAAGCGTAAAGATTTTATGAAGATAATAAAAAGCCAATATAATGTACCTGAAAATGAATTTTACAACGAGACTTTTAAACGTCCCTGGGGGCATCCGGGCTATACAAAATGGCTCAGCAACTAAAACAAGGTAGTTAAAAGCTCCTTGGAGAAAATTGTCTGGAAAAAGTTTACGGCAACTGGTTTGTTTTTAAAGTTTATCTCGGAGCATATCTCGAAGCCTCCTCCAAGATGCTTCGAAACACGAGACAAAAAAATGCCTATTTGAACAGCATAAACACGAGGGTCCAGGCCTGCTGAAACCGCTCAAAAATATAATTTCCAAAAGATACTGAAAAATGTGAAAAAATATTAAGTCGTTTCCCCAGCCAAAAAAAAAAAAGAAAACACCGTGGGTTCTTGGTATTCAAACTCTCTCTCTCTCTCTCTCTCTCTCTCTCTCTCTCTCTCTCTCTCTCTCTCTCTCTCTCTCTCTCTCCATGATCTTTCTTGTATACAGAACTGGGTGGAGTGGGGGGTCGCTTTAAGCATACGAACGAACGCTTATCTGACACTTCAAGTCACCACCACGCAAGCGCCACATCTTCCGAGTGTCGAAGAGGATAAAGTCCTTTCTGGTCGGCTGGCGTTGGTCGAGGGTATTTCTTCCCTCTGTTCGCCCAGGCATGACGTCACTCGCACTTGCTATGGCAGAGGCGAAGATACGAGTACACAGAACGAATAATGTGTGTGTGTGTGTGTGTGTGAGAGAGAGAGAGAGAGAGAGAGAGAGAGAGAGAGAGAGAGAGAGAGAGAGAGAGAGAGAGAGAGAGAGAGAGAGAGAGAGAATAGTTTATCGTTAAGTACTAATTTCATGTTCTATGTAACGTCTTAAAAACTGTAAAATGCGATGCTTGAATAAATGCATAAATGAAAAAAAAAATAAAAGAAACAGCCACGGAACGAACCCTCGTCTCCCGGGCCCGGATACGAAATCACACGCGAACCACCAAATTTAGTCTGAAAGTATTGAAAGTATTCACCAAAAGCAACTGGTCGGTGTTCTACTTGCTAGGCAGCCATATCTCCTCTCCCTTTACCCCTCTCGCCTGTGTAGCGTCACCACAGATGGGAAACGACAGCGAGGCGAAGTGATTTTCGAGAGAGCGAAAGATACGTGGGACATTACCATGACACATCTGCGCTCCCGACAGATGCGCGCAGTTCAGCGGCGCACAGTGGTATCCACTTTTTACGAGGGGTTGAGTTCTGCTCTTTTTTTTTTTTTCACTCTCTCTCTCTCTCTCTCTCTCTCTCTCTCTCTCTCTCTCTCTCTCTCTCTCTCTCTCTCCCTTGGAGGGCTACGTGTTAGCCTTGCCTCAAGCAAAATCTCGCTGAAGCTGCTCTCTCTCTCTCTCTCTCTCTCTCTCTCTCTCTCTCTCTCTCTCTCTCTCTCTCAATCTTCCAAAATGGATTCCGTATATGGAGAAACTCCAAGACTGCCTGGCGAAGTCGGCGGTTCGTGCAGCTGCAGCTGTTTACTTGAAGGGGGTTCTTCCAAGTGACATGTTGACGTGTCGATGCGCTAAGAAGGTGTGGATAAGATACTACTAGGATCATGATCGCTAGGATCATGGTCGCTAGAATCATGATCGCTAGTATCATGATCGCTGGGATCATGATCGCTAGGATCATGGTCGATAAGGTCATGCTCGCTAGGATCATCATCGCTAGGATCGTCATCGCTAGGATCATCATCGACCTCGCCTTTGTCTTGGCTCTCTCGAGCCAACTTTCCTCACTACCCTTTTCCAATCATCATTTACCTTGTGGCAGCTTGTGGCATGACTGATCTCATGAGTATTGATCAATCCATGAATATGAATCTAAATGTACTAACAGACATTAACCCACTCCTTCCTTCATTCAACTCGGCCACGAAACCAGCTCACAAACAGCTCAACCAAGAAATTCAACGCAAAGTGTCCAAACACACACACACACACACACACACACACACACGTGTACGTGCATCCATGCATGCACATAAACATAAAAGCCACAAAGGCAAACATAATGCGAATATATACGAAAGGACGAGTTACAGATTATCATTGCTAGATAATGATAACAATAATGATAATAATAATAAAATAATAATAATAATAATGATAATAACAATAATAATAATAATAATGACAAATGATAATATTTCTATTATCACTATCATCGCCATTATCATTAACCTAAATAATAATAATATGATAATAGCAGTGATAACAATAATATTAATGAAAACAAAAATAGTAATAATGATAATAATAATAATAATAATAATAATAATAATAATAATAATAATAATAATAATAATAATGGCAGACGTTTCTCTAAATACAAAAAATCATATGACTAATATACAACACCCCAGCTCATTAACATACACACAACGCGTACATGTCTTTCACAGGGAACAAAGTGGGACGTTAGGACGTATAAAGTTTCGAATACGAAACAGAAGAATAAGGATTGGATTCCGTACCGATAAGTATCCAGGTAGCTATGGCACACGAGCCGCTGCTCAGGATTCAGTTCTCAACGTTTCGACAGCTGTCTTCTGCAGGAGAATATGAGCAAGACAAATATCGAGTATCAAATCCTGATGAGTAGCTCGTTTCCTGTCACCGTCTTGTTATCTATCTGTCGAGAATGAACAACATGCATGCCACAGTGATCTCAGAAGGTCGTGTCTGCACGGAATAGAGGCGCTGGTCGTCTGTCTACTCACTGAAATGTCACAGGGCACAGGTAGGAGAAAAACCAATGTGGATTCCTCCTGAATCGTTTTCAATCAACACTTTCTTGTCAATGTGAGAAGCTTTCAACTCTATTTTCAGACTTTCAGCATCTTAAAAATGATGTATTTTTTTCTAACTTCGAGTATTACACATGAGAATGGGCCTCACAGACGTCAAAGTGTATAATGATTTGGTATAATGGGTTTATTACAATAAGAAGACTTGACAGTAAAATTTTGGTGTTGTACAAAGAGAACCAACAGTCTTGCTTCTCTCTGTCACTCACAGTTTTGCATCAGTCTACAGCTTCATCTACGATCAATGGGAGTGGCCTCACCAAGCAAGCAATCAAGAAGGAGGAGGAGGAGGAAGAAGAAGAAAGAGAGGGAAGAGGGTGGAAGTAAATAAATGGGTGGCAGATAAGTGGGTATGAATGTAGGAGAATGAGTGATATATATATATATATATATATATATATATATATATATATATATATATATATATATATATATATATTCTTTCATATTTGTTTGCCATCTCTCGCGTTAACGAGGTAGCGTCAGAGGCAGACGAAGAAAGTTTTTTTCTTTTCTTCTTTTCCTGTCACAAACAGAGGTTCACATTAAGGTCGGACCTTAAGTGAAGTATAGAGAGGTTAATGAATGGGAAAAACAAGTACGAATTTTGCAGTAAAAAAACCTGTCATCTAGAATGTGCCAGATCAGAGTTATTAGGAAAGACACGATAGCGTGGAGAACTCCAAAGCTTCGAGGAAAGAAACAGTAATCAAAACGGCCCACCTCTTGAATTACCAACGGCTACACAGTAATCATGTGACACATACGTCCATTCTCTGTCATGTGCAATACGCGGAAACCACAGCCCTCTATACACACAACGAGGCCCTATATCATATAGAAACTATCACCATGAAATACACTGAACTTTTAATACAGAAAAAAAAAAATTGCTCCCATCCTTAAGAAAAAAAAAAAAATCACCACTCGATACCACTTCAACGAGCGCAACGACATATAGTGAAAATCCATAAACTTTCCTTATATACAACCTTCGTAAGGGCGCGTCTACTGATACGCTAAGGGGGAAATATTCTCACAGAGCGATGACGTTCAACGCCAAATAATACAGTGCTCGGTGCGCACGTATCTACACTACTGTTCTACAAGTAATCTTCAGCCGTCAACTTGACATAAAAGACATCTACTTCACCTCAAGAATCAGCGGCTGACTCTAATGGGGCGACTTAATCGACGAACTCCATCGAATGAAGCCGCCCTCCTCCTGAAAATCAGCAGACGACAGTGTGTGGCAAACACAGCCTTTGATGGGAACACAATAGGTCATGCGCGTCCAGGTTGTTGCTCCTGCCACACTTTAGTTCCATTGTGAACTCTACCCAAAACCACTGAGTAAGCCTCTGACAATGGTGAGGTCATAAGGCGGCATTCCTGCCAATTATTGGTTCCCTCAGTGCCTTTACTAAGTCTCTCCTTCATCAGTCCTCACCTTCCGTACTTCTCCTGTACTGTTCGCAAACGCCCAGATCTGACTGACAAAGCTAGAAAAAAAAGGAAAAAAAGAATCTGACTAAACTGGAAAAAAAGAATCTGACTCTAAACTGGAAAAAAAAAAAAAAAGAATCTGATTCTAAACTGGAAAAAAAGAATCTGACTCTAAACTGGAAAAAAAGAATCTGACTCTAAACTGGAAAAAAAGAATCTGACTCTAAACTGGAAAAAAAAGAATCTGATTCTAAACTGGAAAAAAAGACTCTGACTCTAAACTGGAAAAAAAAAGAACCTGATTCTAAACTGAAAAAAAAAAAGAATCCGACTCTAAACTGGAAAAAAAGAATCTGATTCTGAACTGGAAAAAAAGAATGTGACTCTAAACTGGAAAAAAAGAATCTGACTCTAAACTGGAAAAAAAAGACTGACTCTAAACTGGAAAAAAAAAGAATCTGACTCTAAACTGGAAAAAAAAAAGACTGACTCTAAACTGGAAAAAAAAGAATCTGACTCTAAACTGGAAAAAAAGAATCTGACTCTAAACTCTGATCTTAAATGTAATTATCCTTCATACCTCCCCTTGAAGGTCGGTTCTTGACTAATGAAATCCTCCCCAGCGCCGTCACTTTTGAGGAGTGGGGTCTCCATTCCCTATACAGAGGTATTTTCGTGAGAAGTCTTCCAATACTTTTATCCCCGCAGATAAACCAGTTCAGAAGACCGAACTCTGGATTGTCACGAGGATTTTTCCAGTGCTTGGCTTCAATGGTATCTTCTTACATTCTCTCTCTCCCACATCCCAACATTGTTGTTTCCGTCGGTGTTGCTCCTTGACTGAAGACCTCACGACAGATCTTCTTCGGCTACGGCTGTATGTTGAAGACCGCTCCCCCATATTATGAGTGCCAAGCGATTGCATTCGACAGGGATGAATATACAGCAATGCTGTGTTGTGAGCTTAGAGGAGGAGTAGAAAGAGGAGGAGGAGGAGGAGGAGGAGGCGGAGGAAAATGCTTCCAATATATTGGTGTGTCCTTAACGAGATATGGATTTGCATGCGATTTGCATTATGATAAATCTCTGGTGCAATTTTTTTTTTTTTTCTTAAAGATTCTCTTCTTTTGCAGTTCTTTATGATGGCTTCAGCAGAAATCTCCTTCAGTAATCGTATCCTTACACATGAGTGTTTGATTATTCTCG
>NC_092233.1:19311423-19318923 GCF_036320965.1 Panulirus ornatus | reverse complement strand
TACCAGTGCTCTGAACCCTCGCACGGCCTACATCACGTAGGTCGTGCTTAGACTACCGCTAAAGGGACGATTGAGGTCAATGAAAAACGTATTTTTCAGCGTAGCAGAGGCGCCCACGTGACTGTGGGTGTGATCGCCGTTTACGTACGCCCTTCATTAAGGCAGTGTTTACAACTCACAGCGAAGTCCATCTCTCCTTCCATGTTTCTCCTCCCTGTGTGTCTGAACTTCCCTGAATGTTTCGTTCGTGAAGTATGACATATAAGATCCTCGAGTCAGGAGTTCACTCTTGAAGCACGACCCTTGAGCCTGAAGGTACGACCCCTGAGCACGGCAGTAGAGAGTCTCGAGCCTGATTGTATAACCTCTGAGCACGACAGTACGACACTTGAGGACATTGATGATACAGTCCTTGGGCGTGGATGACCATTACCTTTGACTTTGGGTCAGGTTAGAGATCCTTCTAAGGATCGTACCGCTGTGGTCAAGGGTCGTACCGCTGTGTTCAAGGATCGTACTGCTGTGTTCAAGGGTCGTACTGCTGTGTTCAAGGGTCGCACTGCTGGGTTCAAGTATCGTACCGATGTGTTCAAGGATCGTACCGATGTGTTCAAGGACCGTACCGCTGTGGACAGGGATCGTACCGCTGTGGTCAAGGATCGTACCGCTGTGGTCAAGGGTCGTACCGCTGTGTTCAAGGATCGTACCGCTGTGTTCAAGGGTCGTACCGCTGTGTTCAAGGATCGTACCGCTGTGTTCAAGGGTCGTACCGCTGTGTTCAAGGATCGTACCGCTGTGGTCAAGGATCGCACAGCATTGCTTAAGGAGCTGTATGATACTTTCCCATCTTGCATCGATCCTCCCACAGTTCTCCAACATGAACCTTAGCCACACACTTACCAAGACTAGAACGGAGGTTGTAATACCCTATTACTCCTCTTCGTGATCTCTACCATCATCGACAAGGTGACTACCAACTGCCCACCAAAATGACAGAGGCCTGGCCTCTCGAATATCTACTCTTCCCAATAATACCCATAATAAACATATCAGAATCTTTCGCTGTGTCAACATAAGGTTTTTAATCCTCAATAATTTCGGTGTCTGTTTTTCCCCTCTCTCTTATCTTCTTCCCTCCAATAATGTTAACAGACAAGGTTGACGGGTTAATGGTGGAAAACGAACCAATATCACCATTAGGTCAGGAAAGACAGACTGCCATTATGGAACAGATTACACACCAGGGCTACTCAGTTACGTCTGAGCCCCCAAGTACTCTCTTCGAGGCCTAGGGGGCGTCCCCTGAGCAACGACGGCTGGTTACGATGGGTCTGACCTTTTGACCTGACCCTCAAGGGTCTAGTGCTCCTGGGTCGTGCCGTTGTAACTGAGAGGTTTGACATCATACATTTGCAGAAGGATTCAAACTTGTGATCACTATGTGTAACCTGGTGGTGATGTCACCACCACCTGTGCTCTGAACCCTCGTACTTATGCCAGACGTGTTCTCCAGTCATCCCTGAGATGTAATTTTCTTTCAAGGTTTTCGTCGCTCTCGTCGGCTAATATGTATTACGGCGATCGTGCTTAGACTAACGTAAAAAGCATGACTGAGGTCAAAGAAAGCGTCTTTTTCACAGTCCCAGAGGCAAGGTAATCATAACACAAAGATATTCCAAAGTTGGTTCAATATGTAAGCTTTTTCTTTACATTTTTTCTTGTCAGGCAGCTGAAGACCTAATCAAGGCCATCCCATTAACGCTATATATATATATATATATATATATATATATATATATATATATATATATATATATAACTCCAAAGAAACTAAAAAGCCATTAGCATGTACAGCCTAACCTAACCTAACCTAACCTAACCTAACCTAACCTTAATGCAATGGTGACAATACCTTGTTTATTTGTCTTGGTAATTCTTCTCTACACATGTACTGATGCACTTCATTTTGCTGGGAAATGGATCCACTACTGCTTATCTAAATTCATCCAACAGTATCTTTTTTTTCTGATTGTGGTTTTGAAATTTCTACACTGGACATCCCCCCCCCCAAGTGGTGTGTTCGCACCCGAATGCAAGTTTGGCTAGAGGAATCAGCTTTTTCAGGCCTTCGGAGACCTATGTAAGCGCGAAATGCCAACAGTTCCGCTCGAAAATCTCTATCAGTAATACACGCAAGTCCGTATCTAACTCCAGAGACAACCATGTTACACTCTGGTCTTGCGGGATGGGATATTCGAGGTAAAGCAGAGACAGAGTCAGAGACAAATTAAACTGTTTGTGGTTGCAGCTTGTACCAAGCCCCAAGAATGATGAGGCATCGGGTGACGCTCCTGGTAATGAGACGTTATGTTGTCCAACTTGCTCACACTCTCCACACTGCGATACGACGATACATCCGCGTTCCCACCTCATAGGTCGGTGTCTCCTCATTGATAATACTTTCATGTCCCCATCAGCCTCCCACTACAACAAGACTTGCGTTATACTCTATACACACACACACACACACACACACACACACACACACACGAGTGTAGAACTCTCTCCCCGAACTGTACAAACTGTAGAACTCTCTCCCCGAACTGTACAAATAGGAACTTACAAACAAGTAATTAGACACGAACAAAGGTAAGGCTCCATATATCAGTAATTGTTCAGGATCAGCATCATCCCCCCCACACACCAATCCAGGTCCAGCAGCAGCCTCCTGCATCAACCCCACACCAATAGAAGCCTACTGCAACCATCCCAGTCCAACAGAAGCCACGCCTAACCATCCCCGCCTCCTCACATAATCATCCCGGTGCAATGGCAACCTCCTCCGTCCATCCTGGCTGATATCCCTCCGCCTACCCTCGTGCTTTGACTCGTGTATCATTATAATGGCCACATACGAGCGGACTGACTCACAGGCGAATTATGTGTGTCCTTGTATTGCCTGCAAGGCCACCCTCATCTGACACCTAACCCACATATCATCCTTCAGGTAGATGAACACTGACCCATCCTGAGGTATGGTGTATTCATATATATATATATATATATATATATATATATATATATATATATATATATATATATATATATATATATATATATATATATATGGAGGTCCTAACTTCACCCCTGTGACTTGCTTAATACTCTCACTGGACGCTCAAAATCATCGTAGGCAAAGCCATGCTGTTGTGCCCACGCGAGTGAACTTGGTCTGGTAACTCCAAGTGAAACCAGTGGCCTTCCTCGCCTAGCCTGGCCGAGTCCCTCACTCGTGTTTCTTCACTCCTCACGTCTCTCACTCAGGTCTTAGTTCCCAACGACCGTCTTCACTGTTCTTTCCCAAACGGGTCTTCCTAAAGATGACGGTGCCTCTACCTGATTCCTTCCTTCACTTTGTCGCTTCTTTCTTTTCGCAGCTTTGTTCAGTACCTCATTCTTCATTCTGTCCGTCCTTTACACACAGACACACAGACATACACACACACACACACACACACACACAAACATACTTTCCTATTGGTGGAAAGGAAGACACTCCACCACCCCTCTCATCTCTGTTACTGTCTTCCTCACTCACACATATATCCCCCTCTCATCTCTGTCACTATCTTCCTCACTCGTGCATTCATCTCCCCAGCTCTGCTCATCACTTCCTTTCTTCATTTCTCTCGGTGATTATATCATCTCTCCTTACCAGCCATTCCATATTTTTTTCCAACTACTAACCAGTTATTTCCTGCTTTCTTGCCACCCATTTACACACTTCTTACTAACTATTAAAAACAAAATCGTCATTTCCTCTGAGGTATGATTTAGCTTTTAATCTTGCATCCTTACTTTTCTACGTCATTTTGATCTTTCGCAGGTAGAAATCTGGTCCATATTTTCACAATGGAAGTCGTGCGTATGTGAACAGCGATTTGCGTACCTTCGGCTGACGTCATGTCTCACAAATATCTTTTTCTCGTATATCTAAAGCTATTTACCCTCGCCCAATGCAAGTAGATAACTCATAGAGTCATATGTTAAATGATATGTGAGAGTTTAAGTAGGAGTTAATCTTGACCTGAGTGTCTTTCCCATTCACTTTGGTCTAACCTACAATAGAGGTCGAACACTTCTGCTCAATCAGTTTTTATTTGGAAATTTGGGATACTTCATCCATACACATAAACATACATACGTTCACATATATTCAAACAAGCGAATATATATATCTAGATTAACACACACACACACACACTTGTACATATTTACACTAAGAGATGGAGCCGTAAGATGGTACAAATCTCTCTCTCTCTCTCTCTCTCTCTCTCTCTCTCTCTCTCTCTCTCTCTCTCTCTCTCTCTCTCTCTCTCTCTCTCTCTCTATCTATCTATCTATCTATCTACCTACACACACACACACACACACACACACACACACACATATATATATATATATATATATATATATATATATATATATGATCACTTCTTTGCGTGCAATATACATCACAATGAAATGCATGTTTGCACACAAAAAGCGATACTATACATGGATGTACAGACGAGGCAATAACATCATACATACTCATATACAAGAAGCTATGATGCAGACACTCGTCTTAAAAGAAAGATGATATACGCACTCGTATAGCAGCGATTACATACATGCTCCTACAAACTTGCTCACACTCTCCACACTGCGATACGACGATACATCCGCGTTCCCACCTCATAGGTCGGTGTCTCCTCATTGATATTACTTTCATGTCCCCATCAGCCCCCCACTACAACAAGACTTCCGTGATAACATACATGCTCATATACACCAGCCAACAGGACAAATCCTCGTACAGAAATATGACGAGAAATGAATCATCTTCCTGCAAGGCGAAAAATGATTACCTTCTTGCATTTCGAAACAATGCAATGGATCTACTGTGGATGGACCTCAGTTGTGTTACAATCCTCAAGAGACACTACAATCCACCTACCATCTCCTGTTGTTCCTTTTAAACCCCAGACGAGGGAACCGGAGATCCTGAACACCTGCTATTACCATCAACAGAAGACTTTGCTAAGAAGGGTTCGCCGCTTTACGTGTTGGACGTGAGGTCATGAGGAGGGGTGAATGGGAAGGACCAGACAGACGGCTGGCTGGCTGGTTCGTTGGTAAGTTGGACTGAGAGAGAGAGAGAGAGAGAGAGAGAGAGAGAGAGAGAGAGAGAGAGAGAGAGAGAGAGAGAGAGAGAGAGAGAGAGAGAGAGAGAGATAAAGAGAAAGAGAAAGAGAAAGAGAAGAGAGAGAGAGAGAGAGAGAGAGAGACGAGGCCCTGATTCATGGATGAGGCGCGTCCGCTCCCAGGCCTGTGTTTACGGCAGGAGGGGAATCTGGTAGCTTTGCGGTCGTGTGAGTAAGATAAGTGAGGGAGGGAGGGAGAGAAAGGAGATCTCACCTGCTTAAGACGATGCAGAAAAAAAAAAAAGAAAATGGAAAAGGGTTTGGTGGTCGAAGAGCCGCGCTTGCATTACGTGATCGGAAAAACAACGAATGTAGGATCACGACGGAGGAAAAAAATTGCAGAAAATTTATAGTTGGTAAAGAAATTCTATTGTGTGTGTGTGTGTGTGTGTGTGTGTGTGTGTGTGTGTGTATATATATATATATATATATATATATATATATATATATATATATATATATATATATATATATATATATATATATATTTTTTTTTTTTTTTATTTGCTTTGTCCCTGTCTCCCACGTTTGCAAGGTAGCGCAAGGAAACAGACGAAAGAAATGGCCCAACCCACCCCCATACACATGTATATACATACACGTCCACACACGCAAATATACATACCTATACATCTCAATGTACACATATATATATATACACACACAGACACATACATATATACCCATGCACACAATTCACACTGTCTGCCTTTATTCATTCATTTATTTATTCCTATGAGTCCACGGGGAAAATGAAACACGAAAAGTTCTCAAGTGCACTTTTGTGTAATAATCACATCATCAGGGGAGACACAAGAGAGAAATATAACAGTCAGTTGATATACATCGAAGAGACGAAGCTAGGACGCCATTTAGTAAACATGTGATTGTCCAAAACATACAACGAGCGTTCATAAACTTATCATTTTACAAATCTTATCAACAATAAAGTTATCTAATTTGTATAGACCATCACTGATATTAAGATTATAATTCTTTGTGTATTTAATATTAGAAGATTCAATAATATTTCTCTTGGTAATAGAATTAGAGTTAATAACTGAGACGGCGTGACTCCAGTCAATACAATGATCATAGTTTCTAACATGATTAAACAAGGCATTTGATTCTTGTCAACGAAGATCCTTACCAGTCTGACCAACATAAAACTTATCACAGTTTCCACAAGGAACTTTATAGATGCAACCAAGAGAATTCCTTGTTCCTTGTGGAAACTGTGATAAATTTTATGTTGGTCAGATTGGTACGGATCTTTCTGTTAGACTTAAGCAACATAAATATAGTATAAGAACGGGACAAGAATCAAATGCCTTGTTTAATCATGTTAAAAACTATGATCATTGTATTGACGGGAGTAACGCCATCTCAGTTGTTAACTCTAACTCTATTACCAAGAGAAATATCATTGAATCTTCTATAATTAAATACACAAAGAATCATAATCTTATTATTAGTGATGGTCTGTACAAATTAGATAACTTTATTGTTGATAAGATTTGTAAAATGATAAGTTTATGAACGCTCGTTGTATGTTTTGGACAATCACATGTTAACCAAATGGCGTCCTAGCTTCGTCTCTTCGATGTATATCACCTGACTGTTATATTTCTCTCCTGTGTCTCCCCTGATGATGTGATTATTACACGAAAGTGCACTTGGGAACTTTTCGTGTTTCATTTTCCCCGTGGACTCATAGGAATATCTTGATCACGCGCAAAATTGTGATCCTTTCCAATATATATATATATATATATATATATATATATATATATATATATATATATATATATATATATATATATATATATATATATATATATGTGTGTGTGTAAAGATCGATGATTATAGTATAATGACGCGCACGTACATTTATAGGCATTCATGTTCTTGGCACCAGGGTTCGAATCACCACTACCAACACCAGTTGCGGAAGCTGAGTAAGTCAGACGCTCGGCAATGAACCCCAACTCTTCGTTCTCCGTTCTAACATCAACAGTGAATGATGGACTTTGAAAACGACGGCTAAAGCTGGAGGATTATCCTCGTTTCATTCTAGAACTTCGTTATCACAATTGTACCCCAGTTTTATGTAAGTTCAGTGCTCATTTCCATCCAATTTTAGCTCTCATACCATTAGCCGTAAACATACTTTAGCACTTAATCCCCTTATTGTTTACATCTGAATTAATCAGCTCACAGTGTCGAAGGTTTTTGCTTGGTCTATTCAACTGGT
>NC_092233.1:19213923-19301423 GCF_036320965.1 Panulirus ornatus | reverse complement strand
GGTAGGCAGGCAGGTAAGTACGAAGGTAGGCGGATAGGTAAGTATGAGGGTAGTAAGGTAGGTAAGTGCGAAGGCAGGCAGGCAGGTAAGTAGGTAGGTTGGTGAGTAACTACTGTACTGTTAAGGACATGGCACACTGCTCAGCTGACCAAGAAAGTTCCGCACGAGGGAATATATACAGTTAATGCGTCGCCTGACACACACACACACACACACACACACACACACACACACACACACGCACACACACACACACACACACACACACACACACGCACGACGGACGGTCGAAGCTGTGCTGCTCCTCACACTGCTATCATTCTGTCAAGTTCTTGTGAGGTTCACAGCAATGATTCCCCTCATAGTCCCTTTGTATTTATCAAACTGGTGATGAAACATGGGAATGATAATGATCATAGGTCATTATCATCATCATCATCATCATCATCACTATTTTCTATCTAACATCATCATCATCATCATCATCACTATCTTTTATCTTTATTCACTATCATCATCATCACTATTTTTTATCTTAATTCACTATCATTATCATCATCATCATCACTATCTTTTATCTTTATTCACTATCATCATCATCAATATTTTTTATCTTTATTCACTATCATTATCATCATCATCATCACTATCTTTTATCTTTATTCACTATCATCATCATCACTATTTTTTTATCTTTATTCACTATCATCATCATCATCATCATCATCATCATCACTATCTTCTACCTTTATTCACTATCATCATCATCATCATCATCATTACTATCTTCTACCTTAATTCACTATCATCATCATCATCATCATCATCATCATCATCACTATCTTTTATCTTTATGTTACACTCAATAGTGTCATCCCCAAGGGCCTAAGAATAGGGTTAGGAAGAATAGCGTGCAACCAACGAATTTCTTGCACGTCGCATAAAGTAACTAAGAGAGATGGAAGCTGGGCTTGGAATCATCCCCACCTGTATTACCACTTTCTGGAAGGAGGGACAGAAGGAGCTAAGTGATAAGATTTCCCCGAGGGTTCCCTTCCAAATGTTGACTCGCTCACGTTAGAAAGGCGTACACTTGTGCATGTAGGTAGACTGATTGATAGATAGGTAGACTGACTGATAGGCAGATAGGTAGATAGATAGATAGACAGGTAGATATATACTGATAGGCAGATAGGTAGATAGATAGAGAGACAGGTAGATATAGACAGATAGCCAGAAATGTAAATAGATACATAGATAGACAGAAATGTAAACAGATAGATAAATAGATAGAGATACAAATAGATAGATAGATACGTAGATAGAGAGATAGGTAGATAGACAGATAGATAGAGATACAAGTAGACAGATACGTAGACAGATAGATAGATAGATAGATAGACAGATAGATAGACAGAGATACAAATAGATAGATAGATAGGTAGACAGAGAGAGAGAGAGAGAGAGAGAGAGAGAGAGAGAGAGAGAGAGAGAGAGAGAGAGAGAGAGAGAGAGAGAGAGATATCTTCACAACACGTCAGCATCATCATCACAACGTCTCCCCCAAGCATGGATGAGGAGGTATTATTTCTACTCTCTCTCTCTCTCTCTCTCTCTCTCTCTCTCTCTCTCTCTCTCTCTCTCTCTCTCTCTCTCTCTCTCTCTCTCTCTCTCATCTTTCCCATCGATGAAGAAGAACATGGCATCAATCCTTGTGTTCCCAAAGTTCAATGACCTAAAAAGCCGAACGTTGAGTGACGAGACTTGTATCCAGGACACTGAGGCTCTCATCTTAATTTAGGCCTTCGTTCGGTATCGGAGAGGTCAGGGGTCACTGATGCTAATTTCTGCCATAAACCTCTCCAGTGGACTAAACAAGCTCACCTCCCTGCAAGATAAATGAGGAGAAACTTGCATTGGTTCTCTACGTCAAGACTCCTAATTACTGCCCTCTCTTCTTCATCGCCATAATTAATATTCGACTCGAATTACGATCATTATTTATCATTAGTATTTATGTCTTTATAAGATGCTGTCTGGGGATTAGCAAGGCGGAACAGACAGTTGGTTTAAGACATCCTTCTTATTTAGAGCAAAGAAATATATTACATTTAGGAGCGATTCCCTAATTATTCAAGAAAAAAAATAATATCCTGTAACAACAGCTTAAGAGTTAGGGACTGTGGTTAGGAGATGGGGTGGTTGCTGATGTGGCGGGGGTTTTGTGGGGTTGGATGTCTGGGTGTTGAGGTGGGTGTGCTGGGGGGTGGGTGTTGGGGTTAGTTGGTGGGGTGAATGCTAGAGTGAGTGTTGGGGGGGGGGGGGGGTGAGTGAACAGGAGGAAACATAAAAGGAACCAGGAGCGACCAGGAACCGTAGGGATGTGCATCATAAATCATCATTATAACTCTTACAATGTTCTTCGTGATAGAACAAATATACGATCACTTGGGGATTTGTTCGGTGCATCTGGTAAGAGCAGCAGCAGCAGCGGTGGTGGCTACCCTCCTCACAAGGAGAGAGAGAGGGAGGGACATCATCGATGAATATTGCTGCGACTGTCATTTCTTCCTTTACAAGACGACACAGCGAAGCACATGAGGAACCTTGCGAGTCGTGGAAGGATGCAGCGAGGATTAAACACCCCTTGAGCACGACGGGGTCGTCTACCGTCGTGCTGAAGAGTCGTACCGACTTGCTCAGTGAGTTAAGTTATTCGCTGAGGTTAAGTGCCATCTTCCTCTCCTCCTCCTCCTCCTCCTACCGCCGCCAACCTTCACAGCACCAGCCCCCTCCTCCCGTGAGAGGAGCTGGCAGACCCTAATGAACATAACTTACGACACTGTATATAACCCACTCTATGCCACCCGATCGTGACGTATCCCTCTGGTCAGTGGGCCTTTCTCACCTCCATCACGGCAGACATCTTCATCTCTCTCTCTCTCTCTCTCTCTCTCTCTCTCTCTCTCTCTCTCTCTCTCTCTCTCTCTCTCTCTATACCCCTTAGAATATTTTCTAATCTACTCAGTTCCCTCTGATTAGCCGTGTGACATATCTTTCTCACGTATGATTCAACTTGGAATTTGGTCACCTTCTTCGTGTTGATATCGAGAATAAACTGGACGCTCCTCCAGTGAGGGAACCTGACCTTGTTGCCGCTTTCAACCATGTCCGAGCTGACTTTATGAGAACATTATTTAAATGGATCGTGTACGTTTATCTCTCCACCTGCTGCGCTTATTTAATTCTCGTTCTAATACATGTGAGAATATGAGGGTAACACTTGACGAAGAGTAAAACTACCTCTCAAAACTGTGATAACAATATTCAGCCAGTCGGGGGCTTTCAGACACCAACCATAGAGAACGTGTCGGGAGTGAGCGAGGCAGAGGCACCAGTCGCATTTATAAATGAAAAATATTCTGTAAGGTATCCACGTCCAAAAGTGGAGGATCATGGCCGATTGTTCCCTCTGCCATTCCACTCCATGATGAATCTTCTTATTACCCTAGATATTCGGCTAATGAGCAATTTGCAATGATAGGACAAACGCATGCAGGTCAAAAGCCTCTTCAACAGCCACAAGTCATGAGAGGATTTCACTGGCGACGTCTTCAGTGATGTTCCGATGAGAAATATTTGTCAGCGACGGGTGAAGAGGAGCCATATACCTCCTGGGAGTGATTCTACGCTCTCAATGGCCATGTCTGCTGTACCTGATGGACACTCATGCGCGAGACACACTCGTTCAGTCTAGTACTTTCTTGCTACAGGAAGGAGTCCCCTAACCAGTGAGGTACATCCATTTGTGTTCCCGGCACCCACCTGCGTGTGGTTACACCATGAGTGGAAAGTCACCTTCGGCAAGCTTGTGTCAACGTCAATGGACGTAAATGGAGTACAGTCTCGTCGAGAAATTTTCAAAAGCCATGTTAAATCACCAGTTACGACAGCCCTGTATAGAGAAACATATCTATATTCCAATAACAATCGTGTCAGTTCTTCAGGCAGAGACACATCCATTTTCAAACCAAAATTACAAAATCCCTCCTCATGCAGATAAGATAAGCAGGAATTTTAGTTTCATTTCGTGCACACAGAAAAAGTTTTATGAGGCTCCTGAGGCCTTGAGGCTGCGTTGCGCGCAGGAGCAGGGTAATGCGGCCTCCTCTGAGAATCAGAAGTCCTCAACTAACGCTTTGTGGCTGTCATTTAAGTGTTTATCTTAGATAAATAACGTTGAACAAGGCACAAAAGCACTAGAGGACAACAACCCAGCGCATCAGACAGGTGCTTAACCATTCGAACACGACAGTACGACCTTTTGATATGATGGTGTGACCTTTGCCCTGACCCCTTAAGGTCAGATCAAACGCCAAGTCATTATACCCACGCTGTCATGCGGACGTTCTAAAAAGTCGTTCTGTCGCGTTTAGCAGTCGAACTGTCGTCCTCAATTACCATAATTTGTGTCTAATTTGTGAAAGTTTTGCGTTTGACTGGGCCTATGCAAACACTCCTGACTCAGTAGACGACCAACAGTTTGGAAACATGAAGTCGTCCTCCACTAACAACTATTTTGTCAGCCACCTTGACTTCTTTTACCTCAGCCTGGAGGAGACCAAGATCTCGATGGCACTTACCCTCGTAGACTTCACCAACGCTTTCGTCTTGGTAAGCCGTAACATCATAAAGAAAGCCGTCGACCAGGGACTACGGGGGTGTGTTTCGTCTCGTGGCTGGAGGACTTACTCACCGGGAGACACCAGACCGTCCGGGAACCACATGAACTTCACAACACCTAAAATGCGGTGTACCACAGGGCACCAAAATGGGGCCGCTCTGTTTCCTCAGCCTTATCACTGATGCCCTGAGGGACACCAATCACAGCTGGAAGCACGTAGAAGACTCCACCTTTGGCATCACTATCAACAACAACTTTCCAGACTTCAGTGTCCTTCAGCACATCATCAACAACCTTCAGGAGTAGACTACGGCCAACGGCGTCACCATCACGCACACCAAGGCTGTGATGACGCATATCAACCTGGGTGCAGACAACAGCCTGCCCTCTGACATCACACTAAGCCCTGACATCCTCCGGGTAGCCAGAGACTTCAAACTTCTTGGTGTCATCATAGATGACGGTTTAAGTTGGAAGGGTCAATTTTGCACTACCATCAAATCCTACTCATACCGTCTGTACTTCCTCCGCCGACTGAAATCACTAGGCGTCCAACCAACTGAGTTCAGGGATGTGTATACTATCTTCATTCTACCTAAGCTCATCTGCTCCTCCCCAGCCTGTCCCTCCTAACTAACAGCTACGCAGCGGGATCAGCTTGAAGGAGTGTAGGAAAGCGCAGGCGGAATCATCCAAAGCCCATCTTACACCACCTACCATGAGGCCTTCATCTCGCTGAACCTATCCACCCTCTCCGACCAACACCGGCATCTCAACACGGCAGTCTGGCAATAAACTGCTGACTCTCTCTCTCTCTCTCTCTCTCTCTCTCTCTCTCTCTCTCTCTCTCTCTCTCTCTCTCTCTCTCTCTCTCCGCCACAGAGACCACCACCACCTCCTCCCCCTCCCTCCTCAACACCCCTTCCACCAGGGACCATCGTTCGTCACCACAAATGACTTCTTCCAAGCACCAGCTCGTACAGACATATAAAAAGCGCACAGCCATGCATGTGAACTGCTCGATTTCCTGTCAGTCAGGCTATGTGGTATGTCGACTACAGTAGGAGTGTAATCACCACTTCATGTTTATCCAAGTGAAGAGGGTATGAAACATACATAGTGTTTCCTCTGCAACCATCCCTGTATATCTGCCTCCCTGTCTACCTGTATGAGCCTCACTCACGCGCTTGTCCAAATTGTGGAAAGATCCAGCAAATCTTCATCTTAAGCTCTGTTATGATGACTTAACTAGTAATTATCATGACCTCTAAGTTCTGTAATATCTTATATTACATCAGCTGTGTATTTTCAGCCCAATGGCTGCCTAAATCCAATAAATCGTTATTGATATATCTATTTTACACATTCATATTATTTACGAGTGGTTTAGCGCGTGAGTGGTAACATCGGTCGTGCTAATGTGTGGCAACAGTAGTCTTGCGTGTGTGGTAACAGTGGTCGTGGGGGGGGTCTGTGGTAACAGTGGTCTCACGTGTATGGTAACAGTGGTCGTACGAGGGTATAGTAACAGAGGTCGTGCGAGTGTGTGGTAACAGTGGTCTCACGTGTATGGTAACAGTGGTCGTACGAGGGTATAGTAACAGAGATCGTGGGTATGCTTGGCAACAGTGGTCGTACAATTGTGTGGTAACTGTGGTCGTACAATTGTGTGGTAACTGTGGTCGTGCAAGTGTGTGGTAACTGTGGTCGTGTGAGTGTGTGATAACTGTGGTCGTGTGAGTGTGTGATAACTGTGGTCGTGTGAGTGTGTGGTAACTGTGGTCGTGTGAGTGTGTGGTAACTGTGGTCGTGTGAGTGTGTGGTAACTGTGGTCGTGTGAGTGTGTGATAACTGTGGTCGTGTGAGTGTGTGGTAACTGTGGTCGTGTGAGTGTGTGGTAACTGTGGTCGTGTGAGTGTGTGATAACTGTGGTCGTGTGAGTGTGTGATAACTGTGGTCGTGTGAGTGTGTGGTAACTGTGGTCGTGTGAGTGTGTGGTAACTGTGGTCGTACAATTGTGTGGTAACTGTGGTCGTGCTAGTGTGTGGTAACTGTGGTCGTGTGAGTGTGTGGTAACTGTGGTCGTGTGAGTGTGTGGTAACAGTGGTCGTGCTAGTGTGTGGTAACTGTGGTCGTGTGAGTGTGTGGTAACTGTGGTTGTGCGAGTGTGTGGTAACTGTGGTCGTGTGAGTGTGTGGTAACTGTGGTCGTGCGAGTGTGTGGTAACTGTGGTTGTGCGAGTGTGTGGTAACTGTGGTCGTGCGAGTGTGTGGTAACTGTGGTCGTGCGAGTGTGTGGTAACTGTGGTCGTGTGAGTGTGTGGTAACTGTGGTCGTGCGAGTGTGTGGTAACTGTGGTCGTGTGAGTGTGTGGTAACTGTGGTCGTGTGAGTGTGTGGTAACTGTGGTCGTGTGAGTGTGTGGTAACTGTGGTCGTGCGAGTGTGTGGTAACTGTGGTCGTGTGAGTGTGTGGTAACTGTGGTCGTGTGTGGTGGTTCAAAACGAGTCTACCCTCCATAAGTCAACCAGGAATGACCAATGAAAACCTGTGAACAGTGAGGCAAAAAAATCGGGACCGGGGACGCCTGCTTGTGAGGCAGGGCAGGTGTTACTGCTAGCTAGCTAGCCAGCCACCAACCCGCTTCCGGCAGAGCATAACCAATATTTAGTTAGTGAATAAAAAGAAAAAGAAAAAAGAATAATAAATTCTTACAGTGCTTGATGCTGACCTGATCTTCAAACAAACCACATTGTAGGAAACACTTAGAAGTGAGCTTCATGCTCTACATTGCTTAAAGGTTTCAATAATCTATTAACTGATATGAACCTAACCAAAACTGTAAGTAATGGGGACAGGGATGATGGTTCACCATCACTAACGTCACACAAATCAACTTCGTATCAACTCCTGAGTTTATGAGGTCACGGAAATACCACGCTTTTATGAGTGTTTATGAGAAATAAGTATATATTATTAATATAATATAACCAAAGGGCCTCCCTTTTTTTTACGAGGCTCCTGGAATTTTGAGGCTGCGCTCCACACAGGAGCAGGGGATTGCATGGACTCCTTAAGAACGAAAAGATCCTGGACCAGACTAACTGAAGTTCTTCCCGCCTACTGTAATCTCGCAAGAGTCCGGTAACACCTGTAAGTATATAGCTTACGTATATAAGCAGACATTTACGATATATCGTATAGCCATATAACTGTAGATACCAGATGGGCATTATATAAGTAAAGGAGTGAAATAGGTGGGTGTCTATATGCCATTTTGTGCAAATGGGGAGAGAGCATCCTATTTCTGTGATAGTATCATATGACTAACTGAACTTTCCCATGGTAATCTCATTTGCTTAGCTTGTTCCACGATTCTACAACTATGTTGCTGAGAAAATGCTTCCTCACGTTCCTCCACACACACACACACACACACACACACATCCTGGACTCACTCTTCTCGTGTTAAAGGACTGTTCTACACTACTGTCAATATGTCCTCTTTGATATGTTTTATGCAGTTATCATGTATCCCTTATCTCTTCTTTCTTCTAGTGAGGTTAGGTTGAAGGCTTCCCTCCTCTCTTCGTACGTCATTCCACTCAATTCTGGTGCCAGTCTTGGTGCAA
Organism: Panulirus ornatus; assembly: GCF_036320965.1. Taxonomy (NCBI): domain Eukaryota; kingdom Metazoa; phylum Arthropoda; class Malacostraca; order Decapoda; family Palinuridae; genus Panulirus; species Panulirus ornatus. Next base: position 19,293,109 of record NC_092233.1, on the reverse strand, counting down.
TCCTTTTGGACCCTTTCCACCATCTCTGTGTGACTATTCAAGTGAGCAGACTAGATTATTACGTTATAATCCAGCTTAGGACGAATACACATTGCATATGCATCTTTCCAAAGATCTTACAGTCCATGAATTTGGAAGCAGTATTGACAGTGATTAAAACATAGCTTCCTTGTCTCGCGAGAAGCCGCCCCAGTGACAAGGTCTGAGTGATGACTCCTCCAACGTTCCTCTCACAGTGCCTCTCCTTTGATATATTTAGCTACGATGTAATCCTCACCGTCTGGTTTATTGACACCATTTCCCACCTTCATCACTTGACATCTAATAAAGCTAGATTTCACGAGCCATTTGCCAGAGAGCATTGATGCATTTTGTCTAGGTTCCCTTGCAACATCTCGCAGTCCCAAGTGCCTCATACTTTTTACATAACGTCAGTTTCATCAGCAAGGTTATGACTGTTCCACATTTGGCACATTATTTTCCTTCACCAGAAACAGTAGTGCCTCACCGCTGAGCCCTGAGGGATCTCACGCGTCATCCCATCCCACCGTTGAAGGTTTTCCTGACATGTGTTCTTTGCTCTCTCTCTCTCCTATCAGTCTTGCCAGGGGACGAGGTGGCGTTTGTGGGGAGAGAGAGAATCGAAGGTTCACATGGCAGCCGACCGTCCGATACTTTTCTTCCATGAACCTCGTTCTTAGAATTCCCAGAGGTTCGTCACGCATGGTCTTTTCTTTCTTCACTCATCTCGTCTCCTACATAGGCAGTTGACGCCAGATAAGACACTCCTCTGACTGTTTATCTTATCCAGTATCAGCTAGCTGTGCTCATTGAGCATACTGACCTTATAATTCAGGGCTAAGTCATTGTTATCCTTTTTCTAATAGTGTCAGTCAACGTTGGTTTTCTTCCTCTCCCCTGGAACACTGCCTTTACTGAGGGAGACAACTTAAACGTACCTATCAGTTACCTTTCCCAGATAGTAGTGATTAAAAAGTCCAATGATCACTGTTAACTCTAGGAATTCTGCGGTTCATCTCTGGGGTAAGTCTCTCTCTCTCTCTCTCTCTCTCTCTCTCTCTCTCTCTCTCTCTCTCTCTCTCTCTCTCTCTCTCTCTCTCTCTCTCTCTCTCTCTCTCCTATTTTTCTTTCTCTCTTTGTTACCGTATATTCCCCCACCCCATCCTATCCGAGAACCCCACGTGTGATTTAACATCCTTGTTGAGTTTAGTCTCCATTGTGCCCATGATGTCCGGCTTTTTCCCTTCTACTCGACCCTTAATATCAAGTTCCTTCCTATCTGCTATCAAGTTTACAGCGTCTGCATCCACGATTCTTTCAATATGGACCATCTTTCGTTAATTCTTCCTGTATGTCTTACGCTACAAGGGAGTCTACCTATTGTAGAATCATTCCTTCTTTGTTTTATAATCTTCTGACCTTTGTCGCTACTCTCAGAATTCTCCACGTTCTCTCCTCTTTTGTATACATCCTTATGAACTTCCTATCCTCTGCCAATATGTAGGCCTGCCTTAAGACCTCCTCTCTGCTTCCTTCCATCTTAAAAATGCTACTTTTATTGGACGTCCCATCCTTCCCTTGCTGTTCATCCTAATCCCACTAGCCTTGTCTATACGATCCGTCACCTTCTTCATAACTAGGTTTTCCAGTATGTGACTGATATCCTCTTCTTTCTCCTGAGGCCTGTCTTTCCTACAGCTTCTTTGTTATCATCTTAATAGGCCAAAAACCATAACCAGTCAACTTCTTTTCAGCTTGCGTTCCATCATTCCCTCTAAGCCAGCCTTCGATGCACTTGAAGTAGTTTCCTTTGGTTCATCGTTAGAAGATCCAGTGTGTATGTGTGTGTGTGTGTGTGTAATATCTACAACACTATTTCCGGCCTGGAAGTTTATTATATTTATGGGCCTCACTCAGTTACATGACTTGGAATAAAATTTTCCGGGTCAAGAAACTTTTTATGTGTTCTAACCATTCATCATGACAGAGAGCAGGTATACCACTCATTATAACAAGCAGGTACGCCATTAATTCTACCAGAAAGCAGCTATATCATTCATTATAACAAGCAGCTATACCATTAATTACACCAGAAAGCAGCTATATCATTCATTATAACAAGCAGCTATACCATTAATTACACCAGAAAGCAGCTATATCATTCATTATAACAGGAAGTTGCTATACCATATATCACACTAGGAAACAGCTATGTCATTCATTATACCAGGAAGCAGCTATACCATTCATTATAACAAGAAGTTGCTATGCTATCAATTATACCAGGATGCAGTTATACCATTTATTATACCAGGAAGCATCTAAGCCATTTATCATACCAGAAAGCAGTTATACTATTCATTATAACAGGAAGCAGCTATATCATTCATTATAACAGAAACAGCTATACAATGTATTATAACAGGAAGCAGCTACATCATTCATTATAACAGAAACAGCTATACAATTTATCATAACAGGAAGCAGCTATACCATTTACAATATAACAAAGCACCTACACCATTTCCTTCTTATCATCCTGCTTCCTGACATGCTTATATGTTTACCTAAATATTCGGTTCATTTGCAAGTATTGCGAAAAATGCACATTTGTTAAAAGAACGTCAGTGACTTGAACCACACATCATCTAGCTTGGACACCTTGGTTTAAACACACACACACACACACACACACACGCACACACATCTGGTTTAAGCTTGTGTGTGTATATGTGGACACAGGAGGATAAAAGTGGTACATGGTACAATTGCCCATATTTCCACATGATACAATGGTTGGCCAGACAACAGTGTCTTAGCAGTGGCCAGACTGAGGTGTTAAGGAAGCAGCCTTGCTCTATGAATACTGATATATCCTGTTTAGTCGCAGTTTTCCTTAACATTTTAAGTTAACGTTTCATATCTACTGTATGCTGGACTGTGGCGGTGTTTGCGAGGTGGCGTGAAATGATGTAAACCCGGGGTGAGGGAATGGGGGATCGAGGAGGGGAATGTCCCTGTACCGAGAGTAAGGGGGAAAGGGGGAAGATGGTTAGCCAGTTAGTGATGGTTATCCAACCATCAAACTATCGTGTCAGTAAGCAAATGTTCTTACTTCTATAAATACTGATGTTTCTTGATTGATTAGAGTCAACATTAAGATTATAGATAGCCTGGGTATAAGGTGTTGTTTGGCTCTACTGTGTTGTTTGCTGGACGATGGTGGTGGTTGTGATGTGGTGTGACGCAAGGAGAGCGGGGCTGGGGTGGTTGTGGGTTGGATGGGGGCTCCCTGAGACGTGGACATGAGTGGCGGAGGGTACACCAACTTCTGGGGACAACACCACCACTACACTGTCATATTGAGTCAATACTGATCCATGTTCTGTATGTGGTGATCTTTCCAATCTAATGTACTTAACATCCAGATTAACAAATATAACGTTAATGTCCCCTACCTGCTGTGTTATGTGATCAAAATTCGCATTCTTGATGTCAACCTCAGCCCCAGCTTAGCTAAGGGTCGAAGTCCTGGCAACGAAACCTGACGACGTCTCAACATCGACCACTGACGAAGGCCCGCATCACTGACCCCTGACGAAGTTTCGACAATGACCCGTGACAACGAGAGTGAGGCTGCTCCATCCAGGGTAGCTAGCGTCAGGGGTTCAGTCATGAACACGATAACTAAACCTAGCCGGACGTAGGTGGTCAAAATATATAGTTTGGTTTTGACAGATGTTTGCGTGTCATTTCTCTTTGTCTGTAAGACCTGACAATACATTCTCACTCAGAAACTGTCTCCTATTTATATAGGCTTGAGGCTGTATCCTGAACGTAATATCACAATGCCTGTTTTACACATCGGGTCGTCTGGGTAAAATCATTTACAGATCTTTTACAGAATGACACAGTAGGAAGTAGTTGACTAAATGATAGGCTGACCCAAGCTTCTCCCAGCTCCCTCCCGTACAGCTGATTCTCTTGAGTCGATGTTGATATTTATGTGGCAAATCAGAGGAATATCTGAGGCTGGTATAACCTTTGATAGCGTACAGTGATTGAAAGGTTGAACACGTGTGTGGATGTTATGTTACGGTGGTCTACTGGCTGGAGCACAACAAGCTACCACTGACATTTGACATCTCACTACTCAACACCAAATCCGTGATGTGTATGATGTACTCACATATGAAATGTCACTGGAAGATTAAACTTATCTGGATACCTCTGCGCCACGCTGAGAATTGCTAATAGTGGCAGGGGTCAGCCCTCACAACTCAGGACTTGTCTCCCTACCTCAATCCCCATCTGTCTACTTCACACCACCTCACCACCATCACTGAATCAACCTTACTACACACACGGACTCTGACAATCAGCTCTTGTTACCCAATTACCTCCCTAGCTATGACATGAATGAATGTTGATATAAAGTCTCAGCTGTCAAATTCAGCAAAGGTACTGAACATGCCAACCAATACAGCTGTAACTAGAAGGTCTGATCGGTAGTTCTTGCCGTGAGAATAATGACAACCAATCACAGTTAACATTAGGTTTTCGAGACAGCCAATCAACATTGGAGCTCGCACAGTGAGTGGTTCAGTGTTCACTGCTCCGCTCCAAGACCCAGCTACAGTTACTGATTGAGAAGGAAGGAGTCCGGAAGCATCACTGAATTGTCATGTACTGAATAAAGCAATATAGTGTGTGTGCTGTAAAGTTATCCCCCAAAATGCCTACATAGCCATGGACTACTCAAGCAGAGTTATTATGATCGCCGAGTTATAATGTGTATATACCAGGTTGGGGCCGAGGTTGAAATGAAGAGTACAAGGAATGATGATCACATAAAGCAGCAGACAGGGGATGTCACCGTTATAATAGTTAATGTGGGGATATTATAGCAAATGGGAAACCACATCAACACACACGCACACACACACAGATTATATGGATCATTGCTTACTTCATGTGACAGTATGGTCGTGGTGTTGGCCCTAGAAGTTGGTGCACCCTCACCTTCCCCTGTCCATGGCGCAAGCAAACCCCCATCTTAATGCATCAGTCTGGCCACTATTACGAGCATGTCTTATGGTCGTCCAGCTCCATATAGCACGGCTGTGTATATAAACACATTGATGACACATCTCACACAACACGCCAACCACTGTATCACGAGGAAATGTGGGGAACAGTATGTATACAAGGTTAAGAAATGGGGCAACACAGGTGTAAATCTTTCTCCCAGTAACGCACAAACAGATATCACACACACACACACACACACACACACACACACACACAAGGATCTTTAGAACACTACAGGAGAACTCTGCTGTGCACGCAGTTCCTTCTCCCTCGAGTTCTCACTTCCCGGCTGTCATGGTATTATCAAGAGGCAGCGCACGCGAGGAAGGTACAAGGAAGTCCGTCATTTGAGGCAGATCCTCGCTTGCCTCCGTCTGGGAGGAGAAGAGTGATGCAGACACTTCACTCGGGAGGTCGCATGACTCGGGAGGCTGGTATATTCTTTTTGTGGCTTCTTACGACCGGAAGGAAGAAAGTAATCCATCAGGCAGACAATATCATGTCCCTGAGGAGATGAACTTACTGGCACGAATTCATAACACGTAAAAGTTTCAGTAAGAATATATCAAGGTTAAGATATAAAGAAAAATGGATTCTCGTATCTTTATGCCGAACGCGAATCACTGTCTTTAAGTGGTGTTCTTCAGGGTGATACCTTCATTCACCTAGACTCAACCACTTATATAAATGAGGGCACCCAATTTGTGCCAAGAGCCTAACGACCAAAGGGTTGTTATCCGTGACGCCCTTCTCTTACTCGTCCATCACAGGTCACCATGTGTCCCCATCAACGATCCTACAACCACAGAAGGATGTAATGGGAGAATCCTCCACAGGGGTATTGTACTGTTCGGCTCCTCAAGTCCCCATCCCTTCCTCGTGCTGGGGGAGTGAGAACCTGCAATTAAAGCCTTATTGTGGGGGTCTTGGAGTGTTCGGGAGGAGCATGAATTGCACTCTCACGAGGTTACTATTCAATGGTTGGCTCCGCAAGGCTGTGCTGTACTCTATTCTTGGTCCTTGAGGGTCGTGATGATGAGTAAATTCTATGACATTTTTATCTATTTCTTTACTCTGATGGGTTGTGACGGAATCCTTGCATGTGTGTAGTTATCTTCCTCTCAGGCGCGTGTTTGTTATCTGTAGATTAATTGCAGTCCTTACTAGCACACTTGGTGTGGTCTTTGGATACTTTTAAAGTATACTGTAACTCCACTACCACTTGCATGGCGTGCATCAAGTGCACACAGCCTTCTCTCTCTCTCTCTCTCCATTCACAAAGATCCTCACGTTACATCTACCGTGTGCAAGGGAACATGGGCTTCCACACTAACACGGACGCTTCTTAATTTTTCATTTCGTACACTAAGCTGATTCGTCATGGTAGATTAACGTGTCTATTCACACCTCCACCTTTTCAAACGACACGCCTCTCATTGCCCGCCATCGGATATTATTTTTCTTCCATTCTCAGATGAAGTGTCTCTGTCCCTATGGAATTCCCTGGCTACATCTGCTGTCCTTCCCTTCCATGCTCTATTTCTTCTTATCCCATCAATGTCCAACAACAATAACATTTACAGAGCTTCACAGTAAGCCTCTGCTTCTCCTATACCCTTAAGCTTTCACGCTACCACACACTGCTTAATTATCATAACCAAATACTTAAACTCATTTCTGATCCGCTCTGATTCTTCCTCTTGAAAGCCGATGTTAGTCATACTGTCAATGCCATTCTCTTTCAAAAAGAATGCACTCTGCTCTTACTGTCTTTTACTATGTTAACGTATGGAATGACTTACCAGTTAGAGTAGTAGGTGAAAGCAGTACAACAAATACGTTTAAGCTCAAAGTTGATAAAATATTTCGCTTTAAATACAACGAATGACATTATTTGCGCCTCCGTAGCAATATCAAAAGTTGAGAGGCATTTCTCTCTGAAAAATCTGTATGTCTTTCCACTCCTTCCACACTAAGCCATGAGTTTCTGTTGTCTTTTTTTTCCACCATCACAAAACAGCCTCGTTGTGACTCACTGGTCTGTTGCTCTATGTCTTCATGTGTACCGGGGTTTGCAGACTCCTACACACAACGCCAGGGCGATCTGTTATTCACACTGGTGTAGGTATATACATTCCACGTCCCGCTTCACCACTATCATCGTCGCCTTAGACCCCGCCCCACCCTCATACCTATCTAGCATTCTTGTTCTCTCATTTCACTCATCACAGTAAGTCTCGCCCTCATAACCACTTCCTCAAATGTCTCCCAATTCTCCATAAATATCCTTAACCTTCTTTCCTCTCTCTTATTGCATACTATTACCGTCATTTCTAAACCTATCACGCTCGAATTCTACAGAGAATGACTGGAATTTGCACACAATCAACCATATTTTCGTGCTACTTATTTGCCATGAAAATTCCCCACACCTTCCCTCGCACCGCTATCTGTAGCGAGGAATGGACCACAACCCACGCCAGAGACTCCATTCCAGTCAAACGATGCACTTGTCTTTGTTTCGCGAACACTTAACGGATCTACTAAATTTCACATCTGAGGAAACAAAAAGAATGTCAGGCACTTCTGTTGCCTTTGACGGAACTGTTATTTGCCCTCCGAAGACAAAGAGACTCATCACATATTCAGTTGTTTGCCTCGATACGAATCCAGACTCAACAAAGACTCATCTATTCACATCATCAAGGAATCTAACGCGCACTGTGTGGGGTGGGGATTCCACGCGTCATTTGATTCTTGCATCTTCCCACACAAACTCTCTCCCTGACCCTACCATCTTCCTACAGTCGTCCAGTACCCACACCTGCCCATACACCTATCTTCCTCAGTGTCTCTTATCGGGACAAATCACCTCCTCCCTCTCAAAACCGCCCCCCAAAAAGCCTACCATTCTCACCATCGTCATCTGGTCCTCCACATCGCCTGACGTCATTCACTACAATAACCCTCGCCTTACTTCTTCTTCTTCTTCTTCTTCTTCTTCTTCTTCTTCTTCTTCTTCTTCTTCTTCTTCTTCCACGTCCGTTTTGTGGCGGTGTAAGACACAGCAGAAGCTATGAATGTATTTCCACACGAGCAGAGGAACCAAAGGGGGTTCACTCACTCGGCGACGTTGCAACCTATATGGGAAAAGGAGCACCCACCTACACTTCTTTATGAAGGCAGTATCTGCCACAGACATTTAGTCTTTTTTTTTTTTTGCGAGTGCAGCTGTTAATAAACGTTTCATATTTTAGGATGATAATTTGATTAGTATACAAGTCATCAGGGAAGACGGGCGACGCCTCACTCGTATGCAAATGAAGGTGGAAAACGATTGCTCTTAAGGTTGCTTCAGTGATCGTGGCCAAGAAAGTGCTTCTTCTCTCATCCATAGTGGATGAAAAAAAAAAAAAAAGGGGGGACGAATAAAGACGATGACCCAGAGGTTCCTCGGGGGGCAAAAAGAAAAAAAAAAAGGATCGCCATATATGTTGAGGATAAAGGTGCTTCGTGTCTATGTAGTCACAGATTAGCCTCGTCTCACGTTGGCGGACAGACCAACGAATAACAGCTAACTCAGTTATTCAGTAAATAACTAACATCAATACCATGATATGAAAAAAAAACCTAAGAAAATAACTGAGTATCACAGGAATTTCATATTTACATGCATTTTCGCGTAATTGACCCACATGACAATCACTTATTTATTTCTTCCCCTTGAATTACTCCATGTTTGTATCTTATATTTGGGTCATGGAGGCCAAGAGCAATATTTCAAGATGATCGAGCAATTTGCCCTCCCATTATTAAGAGAGGAGATCAACAAGTTTTTCCCCTCCAAGCTCGGCCACCTCTCTAACTCAACTGGCGGCAATTTGTGAATGTGAGGGAAGGCGCCTACATCTGGCCAGTAGTACTGGCGCAAACCTCTTTCTCATTCTTCGCCGGGAGAAGTAACTCGGTGCGACATTTAAATGGAACTTGCCGATCGGATGGTTAAAACTTTTTAGATTAAAGTGTCCCAGATTTTCTTCTTTTCTTTTAAGAGTTGCTGGAGGAGAGTTACGAATGCCGACGTCAAAAGTAAAAGGGGTCGCGCCACCATATTTCTTGGCACCTCCGTAACAAAGGCGATTCACAGTGACAGGGGCGGGTGAGGAGGGAGTAATACCTGATGATGATGATGATGATGTCTGGGGGAGGACTGGGAGAAATGCAATACACAGTGTTCCACTCCCGACGTAAACTTATATATGGCTTCAGAGTGAGCCTGTACGTTTCGCAATGCTATTGAGAAAAGCTTACGGATGGATCATTCTTGGTTTTTTTTTCTTTTCGCCCTGAACGGAGAGCCAGAATGGGCAGAGAAGAGAGAGAGAGAGAGAGAGAGAGAGAGAGAGAGAGAGAGAGAGAGAGAGAGAGAGAGAGAGAGAGAGAGAGAGCAGGCGGGGAGACTTTAGAATTCTTATGAAATATCTGACATTATTGCTACTCTGAGAGAGGAGGTAGGCAGGCTTAGACAACAAGTAATTTCTTTAGCTTGTAGAAGACTGATAAACCTTGAAGAACCTGGCCAATAAATTCATTGGTTTGCATCGGCCTATAATCAGGAGTGAGCCACTTTAGCGACGGGGGAAAAATATTATGTAGAAGTTGATCAAATGTGAGAGAGAGATATATATAATAGTACCCTGGTAGATGAGAAAGATATACATACATGAAATTGTTAGATGCGAGAGAAATAAGATAGGTAGCATTAAAACATATGAGATATATAATGAAAAAATAACACACATCAAGAAAGAGATACAAAAAGGGAATTGACGGAATATAAGTACACAAACACAGAAGAAAGGAAAAATAACAGGAGAATAAGTAAGCATTTAAAAAGAGAAACACCAGTAACTAGATAAGATAAAGATGAAAGTGGATGGGTAGATAGGAAGTGAGAAACACCATCCATACGACTTACGATACATACTAATGAAAATATTCCTCAACACATTACTTGCCCGTCTTGCTCGAGCCTTCCCACTTATCGTCCTCATTCCTCTCATTTCCTATCTTTCTCTTCCTCACTAAACTCACCAGAACCCTCATGCAAAACCCCGCCCAAAGTCTTTAACTTCTAAGGAAAAAAAGAAATTCAGCCAACCCCAGTCAACAACCAAGGTAGATATTCATAGCTTTAGGTTAGAGTCACTCGAACCCTGGCTATATAAGTAGATCTTTCTGATCCCTCTTTACGTGGAGTAAGCGATGATCAACGAGGTACGATTAACGATTAATCAATCCCTCTTTACGTGGAGTAATCGATGATCAACGAGGTACGATTAACGATTAATCAATCCCTCTTTACGTGGAGTAATCGATGATCAACGAGGTACGATTAATCAATCCCTCTTTACGTGGAGTAATCGATGATCAACGAGGCGTACTACGATTAACGATTAATCAGCACCCTTCACTTATGAAGACCAAAGACCAGATTCCACAGAAGCGGTACCTCCGAAGCTTGTTGTTAATAATTCATACAGACGTCTGCTCACTTCTTTTTTTCCTCCTCTCTCTCTCTCTCTCTCTCTCTCTCTCTCTCTCTCTCTCTCTCTCTCTCTCTCTCTCTCTCTCTCTCTCTCACCTTTCTTTCGACGAGTCGTTCGAGGGATTATTATCGCAGCTCTGAACCAGCCCTGAGAATGATCTATTACCATCTCACACTTCGTTATCCTGAGCTCAAATCCACTGACATTTGTAAATGATAAGTAACTATGTCGTCAGCCTCTCTCTCTCTCTCTCTCTCTCTCTCTCTCTCTCTCTCTCTCTCTCTCTCTCTCTCTCTCTCTCTCTCTCTTTTAAGGCCAGACCACCTCGCTTGCACCTTGGGTCTGTGTACCTGTAAAACTCTCTCTCTCTCTCTCTCTCTCTCTCTCTCTCTCTCTCTCTCTCTCTCTCTCTCTCTCTCTCTCTCTGATTCTGGCACTGGGAGACGTCTATCATACCTCGAATCGCGTTCTACTAACCGTAAACTCAGGATCCAAGATCTCAACGCTCCAGTATTATGATAATATAATCCAGAATACCTATCATACGAAATTCCAACATTCTTATTGACTGTTTTAAGCATCACTTCCACACTGAAAACGAGTCTTGCAAAATCAATCCCACCCAAAATAAACAAAAAAAAAATCTAAGACACTCGAGTAAACAATTACTGAAAAAAATTAACCTCCCCCCCCAAAAAAAATGATACTAGATTACGGAAGTATTAATCAATTACAGATTTACCCCCCAAAAAGTCGAAGATGCCCGTGCAAAGAAACACTAATTACTTAAAAGACTTAAGCCCCCCTTAAAAAAAAAGAAGATACCCGAGTATAAAAATATTGATTGCAATCGGAAGAAAATGAGTTGTAAGACAGAAGACGACGTAGTGTGGGTGTGATGGGCTCGGTGCACATCGCGCTGGCCACATCCTGGACGGACCAAGAGGGAGAATTTTGGAATCCAGCTGTGAAGTAATGCCACTAATTGTACAGCACTTTCTTCCCTCCCCAGACCCAGTGCGTGTCTGGAAGTCGTAAGGACCCGAAGAACATGGAAAGGGGGTGAGGGGGATTGGGGGGTTGGGGAAGGGGGGTTGGGGATCGTCGTCGCTCTCCTCCTCCTCCTCCTCCTCCTCCATCTTAAGCCCAATGGACGAAGACACTGTTAATCCAGGAGTTTATAATGGCACACATCTGCTCCAAGAACTGAAATGTTTTCCTATGATTTTTAGGAGTTTTCCCCATAAAGACGCCAGTTGGTTGGCTGGGTAGCTGGCTTACTGGCTGGCTGAGACACTCGTGTGTTTTCAAGGTTAAGGAGTTAGTTCGTTCGGTGTGAGGAGAGACGAGGCGATGGCGGTGTTCAGCTGAGGCATCGCGTCCTGTCTGGTATTGTGAGTGTAGATAAATTGATAAAGAAAAAAAGAAGATTAAACAGAAGGAATCTTACGCGTCACCCAGGATAAGATTTTCATTGTTCATTCACGGTGAGTACGAGAAACGCTTAATACTACTGTGTTCTCTTACTGTCTACAGATTATAACTTGAAGGCGCTACATGCTACTTATTTTCATAATTCAACCTTCGTGGCTCGATCATTTTGACAACAGTTTAAAGCAAGACTAAATTTATTCGTCAAGCCTTGGCGATTATTTTTTGGGAGGCTGGGCATTTCTCGAAATTCATCACTGCTGTCTTTTACACATATACAGATAGATAGAGAGAGAGAGAGACAACCAAGGAGATGCAGTTGAATATAATCTGTCAGGATCGTATTCCTCTGACCACTTTTGGATAAACATATATCTGAATGTATACATATATATATTTTCTCTTTCCCAAAAACTAATTTATCTTTCTCCAGAATTCCGTTAGCCGGCTTAAGATCAGATTGGGAAGTCAATACACCCTGAGCAGAACAGTTACATTAATCAAAGTACTAAGGCGGGTGTGGGGTTGGATTTCTTCTGGAAGCATGGTTCACTCGTTCGTCTTTACTCGTATCTTTTCATTTTTTTTTCTTATCTTTTCCGCTTTATGAATTCCTCCGTTAACTCATAACGGAGTCCACGAGGGTTGAGGCTTGGGTGGGGGGTTTCCAGTCCGCTCGCCAGTCGATCAATATCTAAAGTAGAAAAGACTAGGGAAATCTAAAGTATTTTACTTTTCCCTTCTTGAGGTTCCATGATCACCGAGGAGGTGGTGTATGGAGTCGTCCACAAGAGGCTGGCTGTCTTGAATCGTCAAGAAGGCGAGGACCAACGACCCCACGTCTCCTTGTGTGCTTCCTTGCCACTGTACAGAATCTGCCGATCTCGAACTACGAACCAAGAAAAAGATCTCATCATCGTCTTCACTCTGTCTTACTGACAGCACCTCAACGGAGGTAGACCAGCCAGCACCACACCTCACCTCACCTCCTTCCTACCAGCGAGACAGGCAGTACCCGCTACACTCACGTCCACCCCCACCATCTCAATTATTCTGCTTAACATGGCAGAAACCTTGTGTGTCCCGTTCGAAACCAACCAACCCCCTCCCCTCCTCCCCAACCCCCTCCCTCTCTCAGACATACGTCTGACTTCCTCAAAAAAAAAGAAAAAAAACGTTCTGGACTGAGAGTTCAACTTTAAAACGTTCATTATGAACATCTACCAGTCATTCAACGAACTGCGACGGCGCCACGCCACTCCTCGTCTTTAAATACGAAAGCGGGGAAATATTTTTCGCTTTAAGATTCACGTACAATATTTCCTCTAGCGGGCGAACTCCAGTTACTACCATGAAAATAGACTTCCATCACCTGAATGCAGAAGAGTTCCGTGATGGGAGGCTTGTGACTGGATTTCCCGATTTTATGGCAGGGCCTGGCTTGGAGTTTAGCTCGTTATTGTCCCGGACCTTAAAAAAGATTCGTATATGATTTTTCTTTAATATCTTGACTGACAGATCCAATACTGAAAATCATTATTTCACCCCTGAAAATTATCTTGGGAAGTTATCATTTTGATAAATTCCAAGTCTTGGCCTATAAACCAAACAACTGAAAAGAAGAAAAAAGAGAAAGAAATGATGAAATACGAACTGTATTGAAATATTTGGCGAAGCGAGAAATACGATGATTTATATCCAGGCGAATATAAGAATCCAACTGAGAAAGACAAACTGCCAAGAGAAAAAAGATTTTGGGGGAAAGATTCTTGAAATTTACTATTCCAAGTCTTTCCATCTTTATTCTCGCCTTCGTTCCTCCCTTTTATTCAGTCTACGCAAAAGACACTGATGACGACGGTACAAGATAAGCCTTGACGACTTAGCCTCCATCTGATAAGATAAGGATGGACCCATGATACAGCCTCGGGCGATCATATCGTAGTGGTAAAGACAATTATCATGTGACGGTCCTGAAAATTCTGCACGAGTTGAAAAAAAAAAAAAAAGATAAAATAAGATTGGGTGATTAATAACAACATAGTGTGCGACTGATAACAATGTTCTGTAATCATAGATAACATCGTATGATTACAAAAAAAAAAATAACATCGCATGAATCAGAAGGTATGATTAAAGATAACACCGTGCGATTAAAGATAAACGTCCTATGATCAAAGATAACACAGTATAATTAAAGATAACATCGTGGGGTCGTTAGAGAAAACGCTACATCATCAAACATGCAGTAGTTCACGATATAAGAACTGTGATTGGCCGGATCGATGGGGTGGTGGTTACCTGTTACTGAACAGGTCAAGTTCTGGTTGCTTACCTGTTACAAACGGGATCGATGGCCGTTTAGCTGTAACAGTCTGAAATAGTAACTACTTAGCTGTTTGACTGTTACTAGCTGGAACTACACCTGATTACTTGTTACTAGCTAGATCGACAGCTATTTAGCTGTTAATGGCTATATCTATATAGGCCTGCTCAGCTGTCATTTGTTTGAACTATAGCTGGTTCAGTGCGACTGGCCGGATATCAATGGCTGGTCAGATTTCTATTGGCTGGATGCATTGCTGCTTAGCTTCGATTAGCTGAAACGATGGTTGTTTAGCTGTTACTGGCCACCACGGAGGAAGAAATGGTTTTACCAAGAACAACTAAAGCGTGTTTATCCCAGTCGGCAATACTGTTGAAGGCACTTATGAATAATGGATTAATAATAGAAAAAAATGCAGTTGATTATATGCATGTCTTTTTTTCTTTTCTTTTCTTTTAATTCACCACACGTCACTTCAGAAGATTACGCAATTGACTGCAAATCGTGGGAAGATATTCCAACGCCCAGTCATTCACTGTGTTCCTCTTGTTCTGGTGAATTGATGGTGATGATGATGATGATGATGATGATGAGAGAGAGAGAGAGAGAGAGAGAGAGAGAGAGAGAGAGAGAGAGAGAGAGAGAGAGAGAGAGAGAGAGAGTGAGAGTCTCTCCCCGACCTGCATCTCATATTTCTTTCATTCATTCACACACACACACACACACACACACACACACACACACACACACAACACACCTGATCTGCCTCTAACGAATCACGACAGTGACACATTTCCTTCGCAGGAACCATTTGTTTCACGAGATTTTGGCCTAACGAGCGCTCTCTCTCTCTCTCTCTCTCTCTCTCTCTCTCTCTCTCTCTCTCTCTCTCTCTCTCTCTCTCTCTATCTATCTATCTCTTGTCAGTCGCCTTGGGGCTCGAGTCGGCCCAACACACCTGCTGGAGGCTCTTGCAGGAGAAAAATAGAGGGAGCTCCTGTACCTGCTCTATGGTGGGGGTGTATGGTGATGGTTGGTGGTGGAGTATGGTGGTGATGGTTGGTTGTGGAGTATGGTGGTGATGGTTGGTGGTGGAGTATGGTGGTGATGGTTGGTGGTGGAGTATGGTGGTGATGGTTGGTTGTGGAGTATGGTGGTGATGGTTGGTGGTGATGGTTGGTTGTGGAGTATGGTGGTGATGGTTGGTGGTGGACTATGGTGGTGATGGTTGGTTGTGGAGTATGGTGGTGATGGTTGGTGGTGGAGTATGGTGGTGATGGTTGGTGGTGGAGTATGGTGGTGATGGTTGGTTGTGGAGTATGGTGGTGATGGTTGGTGGTGGAGTATGGTGGTGATGGTTGGTTGTGGAGTATGGTGGTGATGGTTGGTGGTGGACTATGGTGGTGATGGTTGGTTGTGGAGTATGGTGGTGATGGTTGGTGGTGGAGTATGGTGGTGATGGTTGGTTGTGGAGTATGGTGGTGATGGTTGGTGGTGGACTATGGTGGTGATGGTTGGTTGTGGAGTATGGTGGTGATGGTTGGTGGTGGAGTATGGTGGTGATGGTTGGTGGTGGAGTATGGTGGTGATGGCTGGTGGTGGCTGGTGGCGGGGATGGTGGGATATGCGGGCGCTGGTAGCCAGTGGTGGTGGCAACGGGTAGGAGGGGTGGTGGTAGCTGGTGGAGCGGGATGGTGGTAGCTGATGGTGATGAGGGTGCTGGTAACGGGTGGTAAGGATGGTGGTAGATGGTGGTTGGGGGAAGGGGGGGTGATAGTAGTAGTAGTAGTAGTAGCTAGTGGTGGCGGGACAGTGGTGGCTATTGGTGGTGAGAGTGATGGTAACAGGTGGTGAGAGTGATGGTAACAGGTGGTGAGAGTGATAGTAACAGGTGGTGAGAGTGATGGTAACAGGTGGTGAGAGTGATGGTAACAGGTGGTGAGAGTGATGGTAACAGGTGGTGAGAGTGATGGTAACAGGTGGCGAGAGTGATAGTAACAGGTGGTTAGAGTGATGGTAACAGGTGGTGAGAGTGATGGTAACAGGTGGTGAGAGTGATGGTAACAAGTGGTTAGAGTGATGGTAACAGGTGGTTAGAGTGATGGTAACAAGTGGTTAGAGTGATGGTAACAGGTGGTGAGAGTGATAGTAACAGGTGGTTAGAGTGATGGTAACAGGTGGTTAGAGTGATGGTAACAGGTGGTGAGAGTGATAGTAACAGGTGGTTAGAGTGATGGTAACAGGTGGTGAGAGTGATGGTAACAGGTGGTGAGAGCGATGGTAACAGGTGGTGAGAGTGATAGTAACAGGTGGTGAGAGTGATGGTAACAGGTGGTGAGAGTGATGGTAACAGGTGGTGAGAGTGATGGTAACAGGTGGTGAGAGTGATGGTAACAAGTGGTTAGAGTGATGGTAACAGGTGGTTAGAGTGATGGTAACAAGTGGTGAGAGTGATGGTAACAGGTGGTGAGAGTGATAGTAACCGGTGGTGAGAGTGATAGTAACAGGTGGTGAGAGTGATGGTAACAGGTGGTGAGAGTGATGGTAACAGGTGGTGAGAGTGATGGTAACAGGTGGTGAGAGTGGTGTTAGCTGGTAAGTGTTGTTGTGATGTGGCTAAGCAATGCCCAACTATCACCATGTCCACCCACAGTGAGCATGTGGGAAGATAACACGATAACAAAAACACACAACGCTAATAAGTGTCGACAGAAAAAACAAAAAAAAAACCATAAAGAAAACTTTTGATGTATTGATTAGAGGGAAGAAAAAACAAACAAATATAAGACTGGCTAAGACAACGGGGACAATGCGAAGAAAAACCTGAAAAAAGGGAAAATTTTTTGATAATTTGAAGCACTAAAGATTGAATGGTACACATCTTGAGGACCCACGAGTCATAGATTGATTCAGGAGAAGCACATTATAAGAGAACGGCCCAGAACACACACACACACACACACACACACACACACACACAGGTTAACCTGGCTACAAAGGAATGTTTTAAGGAGTGTTAGGGATATGAGAGAGAGAGAGAGAGAGAGAGAGAGAGAGAGAGAGAGAGAGAGAGAGAGAGAGAGAGAGAGAGAGAGAGAGAGAGAGAGAGAGAGAGACCTGGACGGTGAGATCTCACGAAAGGTCTGTGGAATTCCCAACCCCCGTGGAATTACTAGGAGAGAGAATGATGAACTGCGACAGGAAGAATAAGAGGTGAAAGGTGATAGAAGAGAGAGAGAGAGAGAGAGAGAGAGAGAGAGAGAGAGAGAGAGAGAGAGAGAGAGAGAGAGAGAGAGAGAGAGAGAGAGAGAGAGGTGGGGGGTAGGAGGAGGAGGAGGGATAGAGCAGGAAACACATGAGAAGAAATGGAGAAAATAACAAAAGAACTGAGCTGCAGGTGGTGATGATGAATAGGAGGAGGGGGAAAACATCATTTAAGAACATTTACAATTTCCGGAGTACGAGTATCCTATGTTCCCAGCGACGATATGAACGCGTCACATAAAAAAATAATTGAAGGTTGAAAAGAAGTTATAAAACAAGAGGTGTTAAGAATAGTGGTATTTGGTTTCTGTTTCTTTTTAGCAAGAAAGAATCTCAATGTGTTTTGTAGTCCCCCCTGACATGTTACAAGATAAGTTGAGAAATGAGCAGTTTGACACACACACAAACACACACACACACAAACACACACATACAATTACACACACACACACACACACAAATACACACACAAATATATATATATATATATATATATATATATATATATATATATATATATATATATATATATATATATATATATATATATATATATATTTCTTTTTTTTCATACATATTCACCATTTCCCATGTTAGCGAGGTAGCGTTAAAAACAGAGGACTGAGCCTTAGAGAGAATATCACAAAATATCACGTGCTTCACGAATAAGCTAGCAGCCAAAAACAAAACGAAACACGAAGATTCGAGCGACCCCGTGATATTTCACATCTGGAATACAGAAATGATGACCAAATGTAGATTTAATGACATATCTATATGAAATGACACGGCGAGGTCATGCGCCTTACCCATATATATATGTATATATACATATATATATATATATATATATATATATATATATATATATATATATATATATATATATATATATATATATATATATATATATATATATTCCTATGAGTCCACGGGGAAAATGAAAACACGAAAAGTTCCCAAGTGCACTTTCGTGTAATAATCACATCATCAGGGGAAACACAAGAAAGAAATATAACAGTCAGTTGATATACACTGAAGAGACGAAGCTAGGACGCCATTTGGTAAACATGTGATTGTCCAAGAATATATACACATAAGCGCTCATACACACACATATACATGCATATACATATCAGCATATACACATATACATACACACACAAACACATACATATATACATACGTACATATTCATACTTACCTTCATCCATTCCTGGCGCTATACCCCGCCCCACAGGAAACAGCATTGCTATCCCCTGCAATCTACATAAACCCAAATTACCAAATGGGTAGAATATTAATGGAAGCTTCCCTAGCTCTAAAATCAGTCATCATTCCAAGTTTCGTGAAGATAAATCAAGCATGACTACCCAGAGGCTCCTGATTACCCAGGCGCTCAAATTCTCATCATTAGAAAACGGATAACCCGGTAATCGCATACTACGGAGGAGGGGAGGAGGAAAGAAAATCGACATAAAAATAAAAAAAAAACAAAAAACGAAATAACTATTTCTTGCATTTTGTATGCTCACGATCTTCGCCAACCTTCGCCAAATCTCGCAATCTTCAAGACAGTAACAAAAACACAGCTGGGGAAAAAAAGAATATCTTTTTTTTTTTCTTCACCGCTCATTAAAGATGGGCCAAAATGATACTCAAAAAGAGGAACTGCAAACGAGTGTAGGTAGACACTCTCCTTTGTGCCTTCATGTTCAATGAAAGTATTGAGGGAAAGTTAACTTTGTTTTCTTCGCTGAAAATGAATCGTGTTCTTATTTTTTTTCTTTATCGAAAATGAATCGTATGGAATATCTTATTCTTTTTAGACCTTGAAGTCATCGTTGTCCTGTGTGTGCGGGTCCCATTTTGCTATGGAGGAGATGGGATGAGTGCTCATGGGAGGAGAGAGAGAGAGAGAGAGAGAGAGAGAGAGAGAGAGAGAGAGAGAGAGAGAGAGAGAGAGAGAGAGAGAGAGAGAGAGAGAGAGGGAAAGGAGAGAGAGAGAGAGAGAGAGAGAGAGAGAGAGAGATAAGAGGACGGATGAAAAGAAATGCAGAGAGAGAGAGAGAGAGAGAGAGAGAGAGAGAGAGAGAGACGAATCTTCTTGTCACTGTAGCCCATATCAGTACGCCAAGATTCGTCACGACTCCCTCAAAGTTTCGTCACGACCTGTTCGATCATTCGTCACGATTTTGTCAATATGCGGGACACAGAGTACGATTAACATTACAACCATTAACGACTTGTAGTGTGTTATAACAACTGATGTACATACTCAGTGATCATAATTAATAATAATAATAATAATAATAATAATAATAATAATAATAATAATAATGATATTATTAATAGTAATAATAATAATAATAATAATAATAATAATAACAATAATAATAATAACAATCACCTGTACCCGCATTCCTTGCGTGTCGTAAAAGGCGAATAAAGGGGGCGGGATCGGTGGAGCTTGACCCTCCCCCTCTACTCTTGTATTTCACTTTCTAAAAGATGGAACAGAAGAAGGAGGCATGTAGGGAGCGCTCATCTCGGAGGCTCGGCCTGGGGCGTCTGAATGTGTGTGGATGTAACGGAGATGATGATGTGTTAAGAGTTGCAGTGATGGAAATTAGATGTTTAAGGAGAGTATGTGGTGTGAGGTGGTAATCAAACGTAATTGATTAAAAGGAGAGGAGAGAGGTGTGGTATTATATAGAGTGTGGTGGAGAGAGCAGGAGAGAGTGTGCTACAATGGTCTGGACAAATAGAGAGAATGAGTGAGGTAAGGTTGACAAAGGAGTTATATGCGTCGGAAGTGGAGGGAACAAGGACAGCAGACCAAACTGGTGAAGGAAGGATGAAGTGAAAAAAGTTTTGAGCGATCGGGGCCTGAGCATGCAGGAGAGGGTGTGCACGGGACAG
Organism: Panulirus ornatus; assembly: GCF_036320965.1. NCBI lineage: Eukaryota > Metazoa > Arthropoda > Malacostraca > Decapoda > Palinuridae > Panulirus > Panulirus ornatus. Next base: position 19,272,505 of record NC_092233.1, on the reverse strand, counting down.
AAAGAAATGGAACGAAGTCGTATACAGAGGTCGACATGCTGTTGATAATATGAATCAGGTCGTCTGAAGCAGCCGGGGTAAACCATGGGAACGTCTTGGGGTCTGGATGCAGATAAGGGGGCTGTGGTTTCGGTGCGTTGCGCATGACAGCTAGCGAATGGATGTGTGCGAAAGCTGATTCTTCTTCCGTCTGTTTCTCGCGCTACCTCCCTTAATGCAGGAACGGCGATCATGTATGAAGGAAAGACAGAAAAGTGGTAACAACTTCTAACTTCTGCCCCCTAGGAAGGCATCCAGCTCGTCTGTGAGGGGCATCGTTGCTGCCTTGCCACTCTCCTGGAAAGCCCCATCGTCCCGTATCCTAACACAGCAGCGTTACAATTCCTCGTTAAGATTTCCTGGATGTTATCTGTCCAGCCTTTGTAGTACTGTCTGCTGGTCTTCCTCTTCCTCTTCTTCTTCTTCTTCTTCTTCTTCTTCTTCTTCTTCTTTTTCTTCTTCTTCTTCGTCTTCTTCTTCTTCTTCTTCAAATACATGATAATAACGATAATAATGCAGTAGGAGTAAGTAAATAGAGCAGCCTAGAGTCATTCACAGGTCTAAGCGCCCAAGGATGAGCTGCAACTCTTGGAGATGTTCATACACACACACACACACACACACACACACACACACACACACACACACACACACACACACACAAACACACACACACACACACACACACACACACTCATACACACACATATATCTTTTCAGCCCTGTTCACCGCTGTGTGAAAAGACGAATGTTAGCAGTACAGCGCGGACGAGTTGTGACGATGAAAGAATCAAGTGCGGACGACAGCAGTGACGGTGGAACAGTGAGGTGCAAACGAACAGTGACGATGAAAGAGTGACGAAGGAAAGACGATAAGCGGTGATGATGAAACAGTGACGAAGTTCGGACGTGCAGTGCCGGGATAAGTGAGCAAGGGTGTGGAACCGTAGAATATACGGATCCGTTTTCTTTTTCGTCTTTTACTGGTGGAAGAGAGACAGGAATCTGTGGAGACTGAAGGAGGAGGAGGAGTTTTTCTAAGGATGTGGGTAGTACAGGGTGGAAGGAGGCCAAGGAGAGTGGAGTAAGGTGGATGAGAATGTTGAAGTAGGGTTGGTGTGGATATGGCGAAAGCTGCTTTCAAGACAAAAAAAAAATAGGTCAGACGATTCAATAGAAATTCATGCTTTTTCAGGAGTGAGTAAAAGGACTCTGAAACACAACGAGTTAGGCAGCAGTTGCTCAGGGGCGAGTCAACTGCGACCCCGCTGTCCAATAACCCCTCATAGTGTTGACCCCTTGACCACGGCGACGGGGCGACCCGTGAGCACGAGAGTTCGACCCATGAGCACAAAGGTACGACCCTTAAGCCGTATGGTGACCTGGCCTTTGATCTGACCCTACAAGATTAAGTTCAAGGTCACTACATCAAAAGGCAACAACGTCGTGCACAAAGGCATCGTACAGATCAAAGATTGTGCAGTTAAGGTCAAAATGGTTAACTACATCAAAGGGAAATTGCCTTCCATATCAAGCTATTTACGTATGAATGGCAGCTGTGTGTTATATACTCCGCTTGAACAAAAACTTGTACGATTATGTGCTGAAGGAAGGCCATGTGCTTCGAGGGAGTTCTTTCCTTAACAGGAGTAATGGAATCTTAACATTTGCATGTGGAGGAAACTCGTCTTTCGGAGTTTTCGACCTATGAAAGACATGAGTGGCAGTAGTGTTGTGCAACTAAGCTGTGGAAATTCTCCTCTTCCTTTCGTCTTTCTTTCCTCCTATTACCTTTCCACTATCAAAGACTCAGGTCTACATAGTACTTGAGGAACTCACATCAGTCCTCCTTATATTTCCATTTCCCCTCTATATAAACTCATGATTTTTACCTCGTGGCTTTAGCTTCGACTTGAGCAATGCCTTTGCCTGTGCCATATCAGGCAGGAGAGACGAATGGAAAGATCAGGTCGATTGTGAAGTGTGGACAGCCTCAACCCACTGTAGATTAAGAGGCACTGGTCCATATACGGAGCCAGATCCAGCCAATGAAAGGACAGACGCAGACCTCGCAAGGGTTGAGTAATAAGGAGGGAGCGACAAGGCTTGAGTACAGATTGCAGCAAATGTTTTCTTTAAAAGGTTTCAATCGTTTCCTAGAGGTTAGGATCCCATTAGAAGCCTTAAGTTATATTGAAAATAAATACTGAAATGTTTGGAAGAGTTAGGATACCATTCAGGAAAACTGGGTTATACTTAGCCAAAATAAATACTGCAGTGTTTGGAGGAGAGATAATGTGAGTTTTGCCAGGGAGATGACGAGGAAATCGTAAAATCTGCGAGAGATGGTCATTGCTTCAGCATGTGAGGCGCTTGATATGAACGAGGTTAAACCTGCGCTACTGCGCTGTGGCTGCGGGAGTTAATATACGAGACTGGAAGTGACATTACAACAGGCTCCTCGGCTGTTGGTGGAAATCTTAGCAATGAATTAAGCAGCAAGAGAGGAAAAACCTGTAAATGCTGGCGTCTTCTGCACACAAGCCTGCTTGGTTGGTGCTATAATTGGAAGCAGGTCATGAATATGTAAGAGAAATGGAAAACGAGGTCAGGGTAAGAAATGAACCCTGAGGTACTCCCCAGCATTAAATGCTGCGAAAGAACAACAAAAGACCTTGGCAGCCGAGACTGGTGAGAAAGGCTATTCAACTTCACTCACAGACTCGGGAATGTCTGGCTTAAATAAGAGATGTGTGAGGTTATAAGAGGGCAGAGTTACAGTCCTGAGTAAGAATATAAAATGAATAATGAGAAAATAAGAGTATAGAAACAAGAGACTAACAGTGAGATGAGAGAGAGAGAGAGAGAGAGAGAGAGAGAGAGAGAGAGAGAGAGAGAGAGAGAGAGAGAGAGAGAGAGAGAGAGAGAGAGAGAGAGAGAGAGAGAGAGAGAGACCAAATGGAGAAATCACCCCTGTAAAAAAAAAGGAAGCAGCTCGAGAGGAGACATCATCCCGAGGGAGCTGTGAGCGAGCTTAGCAGTTGTCTGGACGTCAGGCGAGATGTACGGGCCAGGTCGTCATGGCTGTTCAATCTCACAGTCGCAAGGCCTGATGGATGAAGGCATCATGAGGCAACACACACACACACACACACACACACACACACACACACACACACACACACTCACCGAGGAGGTCGAACCCCGCATCTGGAGCCAAGGGGATGGGGAGGGAGACTGCAAAGGAGGGGGACTGAGGAAGAAGGTGAAACAGGGATATCCAAGATATGGGAAGGGAGAAAAAGGGCAAGGGAAAATAAGGAAAAAAATGGGAAGGGTGAGGGAACAGGTGTCAAAGGGCAAGGGGAAAGAAGGAAGAAAATTATGAATAAGGTAAAAGGGGAAAGGAGAAGGTAAAGAAAGAAAACTGAGGGTGGTGCGAATCAGAGCAAAATCATAAGAATGGTAGAGGGAGGAGGGGAACCTAAACAGCAACAGGCCATTCAGTGCTTTCGAAGCTGTGTGTGATGGTCGAGGATTTCAGAAATCTACACATTAATGTGGTAAAAGCAGCAAGGCATATACATAATTCGAAAAGAGGAACTAGTAAACTGTTCATGTGATTAAGCAGGTGCAAAATAGTCATGGAACTGATGCCAAATATTTATCAAGGCTATTCTTAAAACTATGCATACTTCTGCTTTCAACTACTCTTATTGTTAAATAATTCTATAAGTTAACACTCCCGTTCAAGAAAATGTGCTTCGCCTCATTCGAGGCAAAACTTTTTCCCACGAGTTTGTATGCATTATTACGAGAAATCAGACGAACTATCCTTCAAGTATTTGGATCTAATGCAAAACATCAACTCGTGGCAGAACTGGCAAGGTAAAATGAGTGTATGAACAGAGAACACACACACACACACACACACACACACACACACACACACACACAATACCCTAAACGCGAATAAAACTAAATATTAGAATCAATGAAAGTTGAGGAGGACCCAGTAACAGCCCCGAAGAACACCATCACCATTTGGTGTCTGTACCAATTCACCCCAGTTTACAGGAGGCCACAGAAGGACACCCACCACCTCAGTGACTCCTAGTACTATCAAAGTAGTGGAGATCATCATTACCCCTTCCATTTAAATTCATAGCCACGCTCGCCTGTGGGTCATATCATCCCCGGCATATTATCTTAATGAACCCTTATACTCCATTTGAGATGCATTAACCTACTACAAAGTGAAGGGTCCTGATTTTTCTCGTTAAAAATCTCAGGTAATTCCCCCCTTTTTCCTAACCTGGGTATTACCCGCAGTTAAAGAAGGTGTGCTGGGTCTCTCGGTCTTAATTGGCTGTGCGATGATGGTGGTGATAAGTCGTTCTGTGCCATCAGGGAGGTAAACGACTGCACACGAGTAGCGCCATCGCTGGAAGAACTCTTTTATTCTTGGTAGTCTGAGTGACGTGTATATATACCCTTATGGGGTATAAATCTGACTATATTTTACCTGAAGCTCTTGAATGCGATGGTACGACCCTTTTGAATGGTGATGCAACGATCCTTGAGTACGAGGAGGAATCCCTTAAGAACAATGGTAGGCAACGACCCTTGTGGAAGATGATGTGATCCCTTAGTACGACCCTTGAGCATGAGGACGTAATCCCTCAGAACTATGACACGACCCCTGACTACAACGGTACGACCCTTGAGGTGAATGGTACGTCCCTTGACTACGACGGTATAACCACTGAAAACAACGGTACGACTCTTGATTACAACGAAGCAAGCCTTGAGATCAATGGTACGCCCCTTGAGCAAGAGGGTCACATCCCCTGAGACCAATACAGCGACGACCCTCGACCACGACGGTACGACCCCTGAGTACGATGGTATGACCCTCAAGCACGACGGTACCACCAGGGTCGTAACGTCGTGTTTAAGAGGCTCAAGTTCACTTCAGCTGTGTTCGGTTGCAGAACATTTTCTTACTCTTTGTTCCACGAAATGAACACAACAAGGAATTCCTTGGCTATGGCAAGTGTTACATAATACGTCACTAATGAGTTTGAGAGAGTTGTTAACATAATAACGTTGGAGAATCCTGATAACAGACCAGTAACCAATATATATTAGAGGGAAAATATATTGTAGAAAACAGCAACTGATTACTGAATTGATAATTGATGGGAAAAATTTCAGTTTAGGATGGCGAACACCGATGATAGTCAAGACAAAAATATTAATAATTAACTGATGCATAAGATGATAAGAAAGTTTATCATCATAGTTGGAAAAATTACGACAATTCAATCATTTCGCAAGAGAGACTAAGAGGCGTGTCGCTACACCTAGAACTACGCACGTCTCGCGAATCTACGGATCAGGTCTCGCTAATCGACGACATACGACTCGCTAATCAGTGAGATATGTCTCGCTAATCAATGAAACACGTCTCCCCTAAGACAAACGCCTGGAGATACAGTTAATATCATCCAACATAACCAGCTAAGAAAAGGTAAGCTACCGTAACCCACGAGAAGCCAAAAAATTATCTACAAACTGCCATGACCCAGTATAAGGAACTTGAAGGTTAACAAACCGCCATAGGCCATGAAAAACGCTTCATACTCATTCTAACTGCCGTAACATACTAAGCGATAGAAGGAAAACAGCTATACTCTTTACGAACTGTTTTAACCCGTAAAAAACACTGTTTTAAGTGCCGTAAGAAGCTAAAAGAAAAAAGCCATACTGTTTACAGACTGTCATACAACGTTTAAAAAACAATAGCCATACTATTTACAAACTGCCAAAATCCGCTAGAATCAACCATACTGCCTACAAACTGCCACAATCTGCAAACAAAAGCATCACACGCTGTTAACAAACTCCCATAACTCGCGGTATATAAAAAAAGAAAACAGCAGTGCTGTTTACAAACAGCTGTAACGCGCTGATCAAAAGGAAAAAAAAAAACCACAGTCACACTGCCCACAAACTGTGATCATCCGAAAGAAAATCAGAAAAGACGGGTCGTGTCTCTGAACAGCTGTGGGATGAAGAAGAAAATTATGCAGATGAGCATCAAGCGCTCGGCCAACATAACTGGCGAGCAAGACCAGTGGTTGTGGGGCTGGTCCAGCACTGCTGGCCATGACGGTCACAGCAGATGATGATGATGATGATGATGATGATGATGATGATGATGGTGATGATGATAATGATGATGTAGATGAGGAAGATGATGATGGTGATGATGATGATGATGGTGATGATGATCATGAAGGCAAAGAAGGAGAGGAGGAAGAAGAGGAAGTAGAAGAAGAAGAAGAAGTAGAAGAAGAAGGAAGGAAGGAAGGAAGGAAGGAAGGAAGGAACGAACGAACGAACGAACGAACGAATGAACGAACGAAGGAAGAATGGAAGGAAGGAAGGAAGGAACGAACGAACGAACGAACGAACAAACGAAGAACATGAGAAAAAAATGAAAGAAGAAAAATAAGAAGGAGAAATTTAGATGATTACGAAAGAAAGTGGATAAAGAGGAGAAAAAACAAAAAACAACAATGACAACATCAAAAACAACACTAAAATCACTGACACAAACCATTGGCTTGAAGAAGGAGACACTAAGAACAACAGACATAGTGAGAACAACAGGAACAGATACAACATGGAGAACAACAGAGTGAGAACAACAGGAACAGATACAACATGGAGAACAACAGAGTGAGAACAACAGGAACAGATACAACATGGAGAACAACAGAGTGAGAACAACAGGAACAGATACAACATGGAGAACAACAGAGTAAGAACAACAGGAACAGATACAACATGGAGAACAACAGAGTGAGAACAACAGGAACAGATACAACATGGAGAACAACAGAGTGAGAACAACAGGAACAGATACAACATGGAGAACAACAGAGTGAGAACAACAGGAACAGATACAACATGGAGAACAACAGAGTGAGAACAACAGGAACAGATACAACATGGAGAACAACAGGAAGATACAACATGGAGAACAACAGGAACAGATACAACATGGAGAACAACAGAGTGAGAACAACAGGAACAGATACAACATGGAGAACAACAGAGTGAGAACAACAGGAACAGATACAACATGGAGAACAACAGAGTGAGAACAACAGGAACAGATACAACATGGAGAACAACGACTGCAAGAACAACAGCCACGAGAAGTACAACATTCCACAGCAGGAACCTAAGCCACAGAGAGAACAAATACATTAGCACCAGCCACAACTACAACTACAATCTCTACAACACTAACATTACAACAACAACAGCCATAGTAACAGACTCTACAACAACAGCAACCTGAGCAACAGGTAACACAACAACAACAATAACAACAACAACAACAACAGTAACAGGCTCTACAACAACGGCAACCTGAGCAACAGGTAACACAACAACAACAACAACAACAACACTCACAACCACAGCCACAGTACCCACGGTAACAGGAGCCACAAACACCAGTAACATCCACAACCACAGCAACAGTAAACGCCATAACAGGACCCACAAACAACAGGAACAAACAACAATACAACCCACAACAACAACAACAACATCCACATTACCAAAAAAAAGGAAAACAGGAAAAGGAAAACGAATGCTTAAAGGAAGACTTCCGTAATACAAGAAAAAATATATTGAAAAGAAGAGGAAGAAATTAGAAGCAAACACAACAAACAAATGCAACAGCCAGGGCGAGAAAACATCACCAAAAAGAGCAATGAGAGAGAGAGAGAGAGAGAGAGAGAGAGAGAGAGAGAGAGAGAGAGAGAGAGAGAGAGAGAGAGAGAGAGAGAGAGAGAGAGAAAGAGAGAGAGAGAGAGCAAGCTAGGCTCGCTCATTGATAAGTCAATCTGTTCACTGAACCATCAACCTTCATCAGAGTCCTGAGGTACATCTATATATTCCACAAATTGTCTCATCACTTGGAAAACCAATCGTAAACCAACACAAGGGACGTGAACTGGTACTGTAAATGAAGCTTTCTGCCGGGTTGATGGCTGGCCATGGATGAGGGTGAGTCGGTGGAGGAGCAGGAGGAGGATGAGGGTGAGGCGGTGGAGGAGGAGGAGGAGGAGGAGGAGGAGGAGGAGGAGGAGGAGGAGGAGGAGGAGGTGGAGGAGGAGGAGGAGAAGGAGGATTTGGTGGTGATGGATTAAGCGGTGTTGGAGTGAGTTCTTAGTGTTGGATATTGTGGTGGTGGGGGATATTTTGTTGGTGTTGGGTTTAGCGGTGTTAAGAGTCTGTGGTAATGGAGTTTGTGGTGTTGGTGACGCTGGATTTTGTGGTGTTGGATTTCGTGATATTGGGTTTTGTGGTGTTGGATTCTGTAGTGTTGGATTTTATGATGATGGACTTTCTGGTGTTGGACTCCGTGGTGATGGATTTTGTGACACTGGATTCTGTGGTGTTGGATAATATGGTCCTGGAGTTTGTGGTTTTAGATCCAGTGGTGTTGGATTCTGTGGTGTTGGATTTTGTGGTGTTGGATTCTGTGGTGTTGGATTCTGTGGTGTTGGATTCTGTGGTGTTGGATTCTGTGGTGCTGTCGATTGCGTTATTGCACGCTGGAGCTTGTGATGCTGGATCTTGTAGTGATCGTTTTTCTGGCACTCACTTTTGTGGTCTTACAACACTTTGAAACATATTTAGCTTGGTCGGTGGTGGAGGAAGATCTATGCTGTGTTAGTGAATGGAAGACGACTTCTTGTGTCTGTCATTAATGGGATTCTAGCTCGGGTTATGGACGTTAGGTTTGGGTAGCCTTCACTAGCTGTGTTGTGTTGTGTTGTGTGTGTTACATTTAATGTAATTGTGCTACAGATTCTTTTTTTTTGCTGGTGAGACAGTCGATTAATTACTTAAATGATGATGATGATGAATGCGACCTTTGTGCGTCCGTCGCGTGGAGAGAGAGAGAGAGAGAGAGAGAGAGAGAGAGAGAGAGAGAGAGAGAGAGAGAGAGAGAGAGAGAGAGAGAGAGAGAGAGAGAGAGAGAGAGAGAGAGAGAGAGAGAGAGAGAGAGAGAGAGAGAGAGAGAGTGTTCTCTCGTCCCTATTACCATACATCAAATTTGTTACTAGAAATAACGTGAGCATAAATTTGTTTCGCGATGCCAACGTATGCGCAAAACCATTTGAAATAGGTACCATTGTAACGCAGGTGTCTCACCGCATTTTGAGTCCATTTCTATTTTGACAATAAACCTTATGAAATGGAAAAACAAAGTAATTAGCCCTTCAAACTAGTTTGTATGAAAGTTCACAGAAAAATCTTAAAGCTTCACACATAAAAAAAAAAAAGATAATTGAATAAGCTATTGAGATTAAGGGTAAAATTTCATTGGAAATTAAAAATAAACAATTTTCATTCTCAAAAAGTTTTCCAGTTTGGAGATGAATTGTTTTGCTAATGTTTTCTGAGTCAATGCTTAAAGATGCACGAAAGAATAATATTGCTGCTGTTCAGTAGGCGTGACAGCGAAAAACCTCCCAAATTCCAAGCTCCAACGTATCAACCCAACCCATACTAACCCAATTCGAGCACCTAACGACAATACACCAAACCCAACCAACTTAGTTACTGCCAACCTCACTGCCAATTGAAACCATACCTCTCAACCAACCAACCCCCTCGTATAACGATAACGAGAAGATAACTAGCAGATTAACCAAGTCCCTTATCATCATGATCCAGACGATGCCTTAACGAAGCTTGAGATGAAACCAGACTCACAACATATCTGGCCTTCACCGACGTGTCATTCTCGCTAAACATGAACTTAATATCTTGTCATGTTAGTGAATGATTGATGATGAAGATGATGATGATGATGATGATGATGATGATGATGGTAAACCACAAACGTCACCCACAAAATTGAGAGATTAATTTTTCTTCATTATATTGCCGATATTTATAAGTCGTAATCAATGTGATGTATTTGTGTAACGAACTTGAAGGTAAATCGATAGAGAGATAATGATGGATGTACAGATAATACCTCTCCCTGGGAGTCTACCAAATGCCTTATCTAACAGCCAACCATTCAACTGCTTCTCTACCTATCAACATAAGTACACACACACACACACACACACACACACACACACACACACACATAATTACAAACAAAGTACATACATACATACATACATACATACACTACACCACACACAGCTTATGACCGGGTGGGTCATGAAAGTTTAATGAAGTACTTACATAAAAAAAAATGAAAATGATCAGAGGTCTTACCCATATTACTAGTACTACAGGCAGTAACCTTGATTAAATGGCATAAATAAGGGCCACTACGAACATAGCCTTCGAAGATAAGTTAAAAAACAGGGTCCCTTACCAACCAGCCCTGGAGGCGCCCTGCATACTGCTCCTCTCTGACATTTGCCTTGATCAGTGTTCTGTTTATTCCTCGTATAAACGAAACCATTCACGTACAAACCACGAGATGACGAGGACTACTTTACGAAATAACTAAACCAGAGCAAACCAAAGCAAATCTAGTTTCATCTCCAACCTACATTCATATCTTTTTTTTTTCTCTCTCTCTCTTCATAATTCTAATCCTTTCATTTGGCACTAATTACTGTAAAAAAAAAAAGTCTTTCATTAAGCATTTATTACTGTAAATCCTAATGATATCCACGATCACTTTAAATGAAAAGAGAAACCCTCATGGACAAGCTTCAGTCAAGTCCCTTAATTACTGCTTGCACGCAAATGTCTTTAAAGTGTAGGTTATAAATCCAGTCCGTAAGAACCCATTACTGTATTCATAATTACCTCTGGTCAAGGAGGAGTTGGAGAGATACTGTGAACTATCTCCAGACTTGAGGGAGAACTATATAAGGGAGTTATGACCTTTAGGAAAGTAATGAGTGTAAAACGTAATCTCTGAATTGCATGTCTTTAGATAAGTTTCGTGACCAAGCATTTCACTTACATGTATTTAATGAAATGACTTACCATATTCCATGTGAATTTCATGAAATATATATTATTGTGCATATATATATTATATATATATATATATATATATATATATATATATATATATATATATATATATATAAATATATACTCAGGACCCCCTGTTGTAAGGCCCCTGCAGCTTCGAGGCTGCACACAAGGGAAATGGTATAGAGTCACTTGGAGTGAAAGGGTCCTCAACGAGTCTGTACTCTCATCCGTCCACTGACAATGATGCAGCCTTGTAGAAAGAAGCTCCTCTCCTCGGTTTAATCACATACAGGGAGAGGCCAGTAGAAACACACACACACACACACACACACACACACACATATCTTTTCATACTAGTTCACCGTTTCCCTCGTAGTAAAGTAGCATCAAGAACTGAAAGAGTTTAGCCGTATTTGCTCACATTTACTCTCTACTTTTCATGTATAATCTACCGAGATGAGAGCTTCCTATCCACAGTGAAGCCCCATAGCACTTACCGTAATTTCCCCTGACCACTCCATATGCCCTGGTTCAACCCACTGACTGGCCATCGCCCCTTATATACCGTATCGCTCCAATTCGTTTTATCTAATGCACGCCTCTCACCCACCTGCAAGTTCAAGGCTCGATAAATGAAAAGTCCTCTTTCACTCCATCCTTCCACATCCTTCGAAGTTTCCACCTTCCCTTATCACTTGCTCCCTCTACTTCTGACACGTATACGCTCTTAGTTAATCACTCTTCACTCATCCTCTCCATATGACCAAACTATATCACAAAACGGTGTTTGGCCCTCTCAAGTCACAATTAGATTATTGCCACGCCTGTTGGAAGCCCATGCCTCGCACCCATACTGCACCGCTGGGACTACTATACCTTTCAAACATACCCATCTCTGCCTTCTGAGACAGTGGCCTTTTTTCCACACAATCCTCAAAGCACCTAGATCGTCAACCCTCTCACGCAACCTACGATTGACTTCAGCCGAAGGAGTGACACTCGACAGACACTGAAGTGCTGATCCACTGGAGAGAGAGAGAGAGAGAGAGAGAGAGAGAGAGAGAGAGAGAGAGAGAGAGAGAGAGAGAGAGAGAGAGAATTATTTCTCATGACTAAACAGATCATGAAGTTTAAAGGTACCCACCATGGCCACTCGAGCAATCCGACCCCCACCAGAAGACTTACACATGAAGGACATCACGGGCTTTGCCTTTTCGCTCCTCAAGCTACACATTTATTGCCGCCTGGCCAAAACTAAACGCCGCTAACCCAACCGCGGAACGAGCCAGAGGGTAGTCGCAACGTAACACATTTTACATCTTAACTTACGACACAGACGTAGACCATACTCTCTTTTGTTATTAAGAGCGTCCGAGACATTCATGTTGTCTACCTGCCTACGAAATTTCGGTCCAGTGGCTTAGCTTAGCAGGGATCACAAAGGAAACAAAAACTCCTTTTGAAAACGTATGAAAGTTATACAATTGTTCTTGCCACTCACACTGGAAAGTGTTGATCATTATAATAGCTCTACATCCCTCCAGATCTGGACAAAATGTTGAATAAAACAGAAAAAAAAACTGACGAATAAAATCAATCTGGTGTCAACGTAAACACACTAATTACAGCTGGAACAGCATGACCCTACTGATCCTTCTTGAAATCCTCTCAACGGAAGAGAATCAAATCAAGAGCTTTGATGGAATCTGGGATGATCACTGTCCTGTATATTCTTTAACACCATCATTTATGCAACAAATCATGTGTGTTGTCATAGAAACGATAAGAGAAACTATCAGCTTCAATGTTTATGACACAGATATGCATGAGATGTGAATCAAGTATTTGATAATTTTTCAAAGTCTTAAGCAACGTGACCGTCACATAAGCAGCTTAATAAAAGAGAAAAATAATACTTGATCTACACTTGCTGTTTTTCAATCATTTTCCTTTAATTTAACCAATGATAACAAGTTCGATCTATCGGCTTTCGTGAGCTTGACATCTGTACCAGCGAGAAATAACTGTACACTCATCCAGCAGACATGTGTCCATCGTAAAGGTCACCCATTGGGTGAACACAAAGGTGATGTTCCAAATCCAGCAGCACTCACACAAGCCCTTCTAGGATTATGTTCCAAATTCAATAATTCTCACTTTGGTCCCTGCAAAGTACTGTTTCAAATCCAGTAACTCTCACTCCAGCCCTTCCAGGATACTGTTCCAGAACAGCACCTATCTCACTCATGACCTTCCAGGATACTATTACAGATATAGCACCTTTCACTCGGGGCCTTCCAGGATACTGTTCAAAATCCTGCATCTCTCACTCGGGCCTTCCAAAGGGGCTGCTTAAAATTCAATACCCATCACTTAGGCCCTCCTAGAGCTACTATAAATCCAGTCCATCCAAAACGCTGTTCCAGGACGCTTCTCCGAACCCAGTACCTCTTTCTCATAAACCTAACAAAGTGCTGTTCTCAATCCAACACCTTTTCCTACTGTGGTCCACGCGAAGACCATCTACACCTGGGTCACGTCTGCTCCCTAATGGACGCCAAATCCCACGTTGTGTTATGCAGAACTTGTGCACGTACGCCGGTCGGTCCATTATTAACAGTCATTATCATTAGACTGGTCGTTGGGTGTTGTCGCACACATGTCGAAACACTGGACAGTAATCGGTAACGGAGCTGGTGTAATTTGACGGTCCAGATAATTTTTGTGATGTTTTTGCTGAAATGAGACGGGGTCGGGAGATATGTCGGTAAGATGTTAAATGCTTTTCATTATATACTGAGCTGTTTACACACACACACACTCATATATATATATATATATATATATATATATATATATATATATATATATATATATATATATATATATATATATATACATTTTCGCAAATAGTGCATATGAACACGCACTACCATATAACATCCTAACCTCCAACAGCCTTGTTGTACAGTTAGGTTCTGTAAAATGCTATCTGTTCGTTGTGTGAGAATACGGGAGACGACCAGTGGAAACCCCGTTGCTCAACAACGTGAGACGAAGAGCATTCGATTACAAGTGCTCGATAGTCATTTCCCTTTTAGGGTTTGATCATAGCCAATTAGTAGTGCTCCCGCCTCCAACACAGGGTTTCCGGGTTCGATCCTGGCAGTTGGAGGTTAGTATATATATATATATATATATATATATATATATATATATATATATATATATATATATATATATATATATATATATATATCATAATCATTGTTTCCAGTGTTAGCAAGGTAGCGCCAGGGACAGACGAAAAAATGTCTTCGTTCGTTTATATACACTTTCCAGCTGTCTTGTATAAAGCAACGAATTCCCCTGACCACTTAATATGCCCTGGTTCATCCCTCTGACTATGTCTCCTCCTGTATAACAAACTGCTACAATTTACTCTATCCCTTACACGCCTCACACCCTCTTGTATGTTCAGGCTCCGAACACTCAAAGTGTCTTTCACTCCATCCGTCCACTTTCGAAATCCTTGATTCCCTGTCTACCTTGATCCCTTCACTTCCGACATGTATGCGCTCTTAGACAACCTCTCCTCACTCATCCTCTCCATATGTCCAGACCATTTTAGCATGCCCTCTTCAGTTCTTTTGTACATGCTCCTCTAACTACCATACCTCTGTCTTACAGTGTTATTTCTCAATCGATCAACCCTCCTCACACCACACACTGTCATCAAACATTTCACTTCCAACGTATTCAATCCCTTACTTGATCATCTAGCGCCCATGCCTCGTATCCATACATCGCCGACGGAATTACTATACCATCAAACATGCTATGGATCGAAAATCGTCTGTGGCAGTTCAAGTCTCAGAAGGATCGAACGCTGTCTAGGGAAGCTTAAGATTCAGTGAGATCGAACACGGACTAGGGCAGCTCAGGTCTCAGAAGGATCGACCACGGTCTTGGGTAACTAAGGTGTCAGTGAGATTGAACGCGAGACTCATCTCGCTCTCACGGAAGAGGAGCATCACCTGTTTACATCCATACTTGGTCCAAAACGTGAGATCAATCAAAATCTTCTTTCACCACGAGGTGATATTACCAGGCAGGAAATCTTGGTAATGATAGAAATCACAGGCAAGAGACAGCAGCCGGTTTGGGAAGTACTACCGTCATGACATAAGAACTAAGTTACACCCTCCATATTAGGTTTTCCGGTCTTACCATCCTCTTAACATCTTCTCCCACCATACTCCATACACTTGTCTTAATCACTTTTTGATCCTATCTTGTCCTTTTCTCACTGAAATTCCTGTTTTCCCCTAACAGCCAAATGATCTGCCACCGTATAAAATCCAGGTTTCCTACCACCTCAAACATTCTTTGGAGTACTCTTTTTTTTTTTCCTTCTTTTCCTCCTCTCCTATTAAAGTCCTGGCCTCGATGAGAGCTTCAGTCGATGTTTGGAGTCTGTTCAAAGCACAGGCAGACACCTAGCATGAAGACGACAGCGTAACCAATAAACCAAAATAATCACTTAGGCATATAATTCAAAGGAAATGCAACCTTCATACAATGATGTATTTACAACGGATGTATTCAATTACCAATGAAAACATCTCTTTCGAAAGATTAATCGTGTGTGTCTACACACATTATTAATTAACGCATAACTTATAAAGAAATACTTTTAACAATGCTTTCACGAGCCGAGCGAGGAATTTCCCCCCTAAGGCTCAGTCATCTGTTCTTGACGGTACCTCGCTCATGCGAATAATGGCGAGCATATATATATATATATATATATATATATATATATATATATATATATATATATATATATATATATATATATATATATATATATTTTCTTTTAAACTATTCGCATTTCCCGCGTTAGCGAGGTAGCGTTAAGAACAGAGGACTGGGCCTTTTTTGGAATATCCTCACCTGGCCCCTCTGTTCCTTCTTTTGGAAAATTAAGAAAAAAAAAAAAAACGAGAGGGGAGGATTTCCAGCCCCCCGCTCCCTCCCCTTTTAGTCGCCTTCTACGACACGCAGGGAATACGTGGGAAGTATTCTTCATCCCCTAACATATATATATATATATATATATATATATATATATATATATATATATATATATATATATATATATATATATATATATCCCTGGGGATTGGGATAGGGGAGAAAGAATATTTCCCACGCATTCCTCGCGTGTCGTAGAAGGCGACTAAAGGGGACGGGAGCGGGAGGCTAGAAACCCTCCCCTCCTTGTATTCTAATTTTCTAAAAGGGGAAACAGAAAAAGGAGCCACGAGGGAAGTGCTCATCCTCCTCGAAGGCTCAGATTGGGGTGTCTAAATGTGTGTGAATGTAACCAAGATGAGAAAAATGGAGAGATAGGTAGTATGTTTGAGGAAAGGAACCAGGATGTTTTGGCTCTGAGTGAAACGAAGCTCAAGGGTAAAGGGGAAGAGTGGTTTGGGAATGTTTTGGGAGTAAAGTCGGGTTGGTAAGAGGACCAGAGCAAAGGAAGGGGTAGCAACAATCCTGAAACAGGAGTTGTGGGAGTATGTGATAGAGTGTAAGAAAGAAAACTATAGACTGATATGCGTAAAACTGAAAGTGGATGGAGAGGGATGGGTGACTGTTGGTGCATATGCACCTGGGCATAAGAAGAAAGATCATGAGGGGCAAGTGTTTTGGGAGCAGCTGAGTGCGTGTATTAGCAGTTTTGATGCATGAGACCGAGTTATAGTGATGGGTGATTTGAATGCAAAGGTGAGAAACGTGGCAGTTGAGGGAATAATTGGTGTACATGGGGTGTTCAGTGTTCTAAATGGAAATGGTGAGGAGCTTGTATATTTGTGTGCTGAAAAAGGACTGGTGATTGGGAATACCTGCTTTAAAAAGAGAGATATACGTAAGTATGCGTATGTAAGTAGGAGAGATGGCCAGAAAGCGTTACTGGATTACGTGTTAATTGACAAGCGCATGAAATAGAGACTTTTGGATGTTAATGTGTTGAGAGGTGCAAATGGAGGGATGTCTGATCATTATCTTGTGGAGGTGAAGGTGAAGATTTGTAGAGGTTTTCAGAAAAGAGGAGGGAATGTTGTGGTGAAGAGAGTGGTGAGAGTAAGTGAGCTTGGGAAGGAGACTTGTGTGAGGAAGTACCAGGAGAGACTGACTGCAGAATGGAAAAAGGTGAGAGCAAAGGACGTAAGGGGAGTGGGGGAGAAATAGGATGTATTTAGGGAAGCAGCAACGCCTTGAGCAAAAGATGTTTGTAGCATGAGAAGCGTGGGAGGTGGGCAGATTCGAAAGGGTAGTGAGTGGTGTGATGAAGAAGTAAGATTATTAGTGAAAGAGAAGAAAGAGGCATTTGGACGATTTCTCAGGGAAATAGTGCAAATGACTGGGAGATGTATAAAAGAAAGAGGCAAGAGGTCAAGAGAAAGGTGCAAGAGGTGAAAAGAGGGCAAATGAGAGTTGGGGTGAGAGAGTATAATTAAATCTTAGGGGATAAAAAGATGTTTTGGAAGGAGGTAAACAAAGTGCGTAAGACAATAGAACAAAAGGGAACAACGGTGAAGGGGGCTAATGGGGAGGTAATAACAAGTAGTGGTGATGTGAGGAGATGGAGTGAGTATTTTGAAGGTTTGTCGAATGTGTTAGATGATAGAGTGGTAGATATAGAGTGTTTTGGTTTAGGTGGTGTGCGAAGTGAGAGGGTCAGGGAGAATGATTTGGTAAGCCGTGAAGAGGCAGTGAAAGCTTTGCGGAAGATATACAAAGGCAAAGGGGATAAAGGTGAGTG
Source organism: Panulirus ornatus (assembly GCF_036320965.1). Lineage (NCBI taxonomy): Eukaryota > Metazoa > Arthropoda > Malacostraca > Decapoda > Palinuridae > Panulirus > Panulirus ornatus. The sequence goes on along the minus strand of NC_092233.1, from coordinate 19,254,582 downwards.
TTCAAATTACTGAGGTATAAGTTTGTTGAGTATTCCTAGGAAATTACACGGGAGGGTATTGATTGAGAGTGAAGGCATAAACAGAGCATTATACTGGGGAAGAGCAGTGTGGTTTCAGAATTGGTAGAGGATGTGTGGATCAGGTGTTTGCTTTGAAGAATGTATGTGAGAAATTCTTAGAAAAACAAATGGATTTGTATGTAGCATTTATGGATCTGGAGAAGGCATATGATAGAGTTGATAGAGATGCTCTGTGGAAGGTATTAAGAGTATATGGTGTGGGAGGTAAGTTGCTAGAAGCAATGAAAAGTTTTTATCGAGGATGTAAGGCAAGTGCACGAGTAGGAGGAGAGGAAAGTAACTGGTTTTCAGTGAATGTCGGATTGCGGCAGTGGTGTGTGATGTCTCCATAGTTATTTAATTTGTTTATGGATGGGGTTGTTAGGGAGGTGAATGCAAGAATTTTGGAGAGAGGGGCAAGTATGCAGTCTGTTGTGGATGAGAGGGTGGCTGTGTTAGAAATGGGATGACTGAGGACAATATGTGGTGTGAGGTGGTTTGATCGAATAAGTAATGAAAGGGTAAGAGAGATTAGTGGTAATGAAAAGAGTGTGGTTGAGAGAGCAGAAGAGAGTTATTAAGATGGTTTGGTCACAAAGAGAGAATGAGTGAGGAAAGATTGACAAAGAGGATATATATGTCAGACGAAGAGGGAACGAAGAGAAGTGGGAGACCAAATTGGAGGTGGAAGGATGGAGCGAAAAAGATTTTGAGCGATCGGGGCTTGAACATGCAGGAGGGCGAAAGGCGTGCAAAGAATAGAAAGAATTGGAATGATGTGGTATACCGGGGTCGACGTGCTGACAATGGATTGAACCAGGGCATGTGAAGCGTCTGGGGTAAACTATGGAATGTTTTGTGGGGGCCTGCATGTGTAAAAGGAGCTGTGGTTTCGGTGCATTATACATGAGAGCTAGAGACTGAGTGTAAACGAACGTGGCCTTTGTTGACTTTTCCTAGCGCTACCTCGCGCACGTGCGGGGGAGAGGGGGTTGTCATCTCATGTGTGGCGGGATGGCGACGAAAATGAACAAAGGCAGCAAGTATGAAATATGTACATGTGTATACATGTATATGTCTGCGAATGTATATATATGTATACGTTGAAATGTATAGGTATGTATATGTGCGTGCGTGGACGTGTATATATGAATATATATATATATATATATATATATATATATATATATATTATATATATATATATATATATATATATATATGTGGTGTGTGTGTGTGTGTAGTGTGGGTGGGTTGGGCCATTTCTTTCGTCTGTTTCCCTTGCGCGCTACCTTGCTAACGCGGTAGACAGCGACAAAGTATGATAAATAGATAAATATGTATATATATATATATATATATATATATATATATATATATATATATATATATATATATATATATATATATATATTGATGGAGATCACACTAGTTTGTGATTTACCGGGATGTACAAGCCTTCGTGTGTTGGTGTTGGTATATGACAATAATGAATTGTTTACACCTGATAAGGCGAATAGTCTCCGTGTTACATGTTGTGTATTGTAAACCTTCAATAAATCGGCTATACTCGTACTGAATTGCGATTTGCCCTTCATAATATATATATATATATATATATATATATATATATATATATATATATATATATATATATATATATATATATATATATCAATCTGTCTGCATTTTTTTTCGTCTTATCTACTGAGAGATACTGACGACCCAGAGATAAAAAAAAAAATCAATTATAACTTTTTCACGTTGGTGGAGAAAGCAAACTCCTTTGGAAAGACTGATTACGTTTTTCATAATCTGCTTATGTAAACACTAGCTGGGAACTACTGGTGCGTCCGCTTATTCAACAGCTCATAAATCATTAGCATGAAAGAAGAGAGTCCTTTTACATCAGCAGGAGAATTGTAATATCAATTGATAATTTCAAATGCATACACAGAAACACTTTCGAGGTCGCAACAGCCGTTGATATACATCATATTTGCTAAAACATAAGTCAGGAATTTCCATCTTTTAGCTCTCGGGTCTTGTGTATATTTCATGGATGTTCATCACATATCGATCCACAAATACGAACATGTTTATCTCCTTATTTGAAAACAGAAATGTGAGCGAGAAACAATGTACAATGCAAATTTCATGGAAAGAAAAGAGAAATCCAATAATTTCCTGGAATGATCCACTTCTCTGGTATGAAGGAGAATTTGTCTTATATTAACATCTTTTGGTTAATCTGTTTCTATAGTGTAATTTAGAACTAGAATGAGCATCGCTTGAGTGAAATTCAGCAAAGGAGTGAAACATCTGCGATATTTTTTGTTCGTAATTATCGACAGCAGCGCAAGGTACTATCCCCACTAAGGTTAAGGGTTTGATGAAGAACACCTTCATGTTACATGGTTGAACTGATGATAACAATCACAGAGTGTAAGTGAATATCTTAGGGCCACGGCCGAGAACATCACACGGTAAGTATAACTTACCGACTCTGTTATCTTGACGCGTACGTCAGGTGTCTGTGAAGAGGGGGAGGCAAGGGTGGTGGAGAAGAAGAGATGAGGAGGAGAGGAAAAGATGAGGAGGAGGAGGAGTAGAAGAAACAGGAGGAGGAAGACGAGAGGTAGGTGGAGGCAAGAGAAGGAATGAGGGGCTGGATGAGGAGCTGTGAGAGTGAAGCTTGGAGGATAAGACAAGAGGATGAGGGAATTCTGTGAGGATGTAGGATGATGGGTGTGCAAGACGGTGCCGATCTTCTCCTCAAATCTCCTGAGTGAAAGTTATCAGCCAATTTGACAGGCAAATTAACGCTATTGCTCCTGCCTGAGCGGCCACGGGTGAGTCACGAGAAATAACCGATACTGGAAGAATTTCCCTTCGGATTTCAGCTGAAGAATTACCTCAGCAAAACACCCAGGGAGGAAGGTCTTATCACACCTGATAAGCAACTTATCGCTACACGAAAAAATTCGTCAGTTCAACGAACACGAACGTACAAACTAGATCTCGTGATAACTCGACTTACTTAGAACAATTACTCATGCAAAAACAAGACAAAACAAGAAAAGTAATGCATCGCTCTGTGCCATACAGACAACCAGTCCACGCATGACTCCATATCTACACATATACAACATTCAGATAATCACTCCTGTGAAGAGGGCAGGCACAACACATGTCATATCATTAACGTTAATCAATTACAATGCAATATATGAAGCATATCAAAATCGAATGGCCAAATATATAATATATATATATATATATATATATATATATATATATATATATATATATATAATATATATATATATATATATATATATATATATATATATATATATATATATATATATATATATATATATACTGAAAAGGATTTCTGATGGTTGCCAGCAGGAAGCCCAGAGAGAGACTCGTACGTCAATGAATGTGACGTTTGGACTGATCTGTCTGTATGTCAGCTGGGAAACAACGTTCTCCCCCCCAAAAAAACCTTGGTCGAAATTCTTCCATCATAAAGTTACCCGAAGTGGTGGTAGTAGGAGGTGGTAGTGGTGGTGGTGATGATGGTGGTAGGTGGTGGTAGGTAGGTAGGCAGGTAGGTAAGAGTTGACTGAGGGCGTGTTGGAGAGGAATACCGCCCACGAGCAACCCGACTAAACCAGACCAGACCCGACCCGTTGCTTCAATATCTCGGCCATATTGTTCGAACCATCAGCAGACGACACGCCAACAATGACCGAGATGATGGACTAACCCCCCCTCCTCCCCTCCCCACCCCCACATCCCAGGCGATGCTATCCCGAGCGATGAGCGAGCGGTTGAAGGTCCTGGACTAATATATATATATATATATATATATATATATATATATATATATATATATATATATATATATATATATACATATAAAATGGCAAAAAAAACATAAGAAAGGCCTCATTGAAACAGATATACACAGAGATATCCCACACGAAAATTCATGTCGACTCTGTGTGTGGATGTGTGTGAACGTCTCTCAAGAGTCTTGGCCAGCGAGGGTTGAGAGAGTCCAGCCACCACCAGCAGCAGCAGCAGCAGCAGCAGGCTCCTCCTCCTCCTCCTCCTCCTCCTTGACCCTATTGTTCCTCTCGGGGTATCAACACATAAATAAGGGGATCTTTGTATCCACGAAGCTCTTATGGAAATTTTTTGGTATAAAAACCTCCTGCCGGGGTTTTCATTATTATTCAATAATGACTGTGCGAGGAGGGTGGTTGCTTGCTCTCAAGGCTGGGTGAGGTGAGGTGAGGTGAGGCGAGGTGTGTGTGTGTGTGTGTGTGTGTGTGTGAGATATCTATGTCATGAGTGCTTGTGAACAAGCTTGACTCTGGAAATACGACAGAAGGACGAGCTATAGACGAAACTATAAAGAGGCATGACGTATAAATGAACTTTATAGTATGAGGGTCACAAACGTGACTGGTGTGGAGGATAAACTGGAACAAGAATACATGAGATACTTTTGGAGACTATGGTGTAAATCTATACTTCTCGTTATGGAATGATAGTTTCCGTTCCAGCTGACTCTTCCTTCCTTCCCTGCAGCACTGGTAGATTCCCACACCCCGCACATGAATGTCACTAGAAGTGGTGAGTGGGTCCCTTCTTCCATCGCTCCGCCTTGACCCAAGACTATCATCTCTCTGTCTTTATTCTCTGAGACCCTTTGGCAACCTGCCTCTGTCAGTCAGATTTCACGATGATCCTAATTCGGTAAAAGCTATGACCCCATATTTGCATAATTATTCAACTGTCTTGGTTGTGGATTGTGTTAGTGAAATGTTTTAAGGTATTTGTATTACATCGTACAGATTTGTACTATGGTTTTATATTCGATCCTCTCTGTTTCGCAAGGCACAAGCCTCTTTCCCTCCCATGAAGCTGCTCCCCTGGAATGCTATCAGTTTAAGAATCAACTTAATTTTCTTTATCTAAATATATCTACAGGAAAAGGTGAAAATCGCGTTCTCTCTCTCTCTCTCTCTCTCTCTCTCTCTCTCTCTCTCTCTCTCTCTCTCTCTCTCTCTCTCTCTCTGTACAAAAAGACTGCATCTTATTTTCCTAACAAGATGGTCTGTCCACTGGTGAGACAGAAAACGCCGTTTACGTTCCCGTCAACACCACCATCACCGCCTGCCACACTTCCCTAGTGATCCGTGTCTAAGTTGCACTTTCTCCTGTGGCCCAAGACACTCTCCTTAGGAACTCCGTGGGTGACTTTATCCTCCTCCTGAGCAAGCCTTCCAGTCTTAATTCCAGTGGCTTTCTATCAAAGTTTCCGTCTTACCGTCTTTAATCAACCCCCTTCACTGCTCATGTTTCTTAAATCTATCAGAGTTCCCGTCTTACCGTCTTTAATCAACTCCCTTCACTGCTCATGTTTCTTAAAACTATCTGCAGTCATCTGGGTTTTTATCCTGTCGTCTTATACAAGTTCACTTGTTTGCTGACAGGCAGTAGCTCTTGAGGACGACGGTACGACCCTTGAACATGTTAGCATGGCCCTTGAGGACGACGGTACGACCCTTGAACATGTTAGCATGGCCCTTGAGGACGACGGTACGACCCTTGATCATGTTAGTATGACCCTCGAGGAAGATGGTACGACCCTTGAACATGACAATGCTAACCTTGAGTATGATGATGTTCTGACGCCTAGGGATCAGGTCAAAGGCCAAACCATCGAACCCAAAGTCATACCTTCCTGTTCGAGGGTTGTACAGTCATGCTGACGAAGTTACATTCCATCGATCGGACTGAAAGAAAAAAGTTCCACAATTGTTACATTCCTGAAGCTTGCAGCCCCTGAATCCGACACTCATCATCTTCCTTTTCTCTTTCTATCGACCATTAACTCTATCGCCGCCGACATGAGCTCATCATCGTTTCCCTTCTGAACGAAGCCTGACACTCTACCCTCCTCCCGTCCAAACAAAGACGTCTCCAGCGTTCGTTCTCGACAGAGATGATTAACCCTGGGAGCCGATGTTCTCTCCGGACGCCAGACCTGTTCTCTTATAACCAAAATCCTTTTAACCGTTTATCAGGAGATCTTAGAACAGAACACCTTGTACTTTTTTCTTGTTTTTGCTGAAACTCAACAGATTAGTTAACAACAGACTTCATACACTCTCCCTTCCTCCATCTCTCTCTCTCTCTCTCTCTCTCTCTCTCTCTCTCTCTCTCTCTCTCTCTCTCTCTCTCTCTCTCTGTTAAATCAGTATGATCGACATAGATTGGGGAAGCCTAAGAATGAATCCTGCCCAAGACAGAAGTGACTCTTTGCTGCAAGATAAACAAACCCGGCGTAACGAACCACTGGACCACTCTGATCGCACATGACGAACCATTCAGCTCCTGTAACCAAACCACACACACACCAACCACCTTACATCACCACCAGTGAAGAAGTCCCACACTTTTTCAGGTACACAAATGTCCCGATGTAGCTAAGATTTTGCGATATTAATCTGACCTAGAATCTGACCATTTACTTTTGGGTATGTGAACCCATACAGCTTCGACCCACACAAGTCTCGAAGTACATACAGTTTAAAGAACCTTTCAGACTCACACCATCTTTATCATCAATTTACCGAATTAATCGGGACGTCCTTTCCTAGTGTATGTACGTATATCACCATCAGGACGAACGATGGTTATCCTAGAATTTCAACTCATTGGGAAACCTTAAACCTGAAAACCTCGAGTCATCTTACACAGTCGGGGAATACTGCAATAAACTCACGTGCACAATAATCTTCTTTTCCAATTGCTCTCGATGCTTGAAGACTAAAAGGTCGGGCAAAAGTTATCACGACATGATGAGGAAGGCTGAAGACAAAGTGGTTTGGCCAGAGTTAAAACCATGAAATTGGACCTGTCGACTGGCAGAACACCCAAGGAAAGAAGATCCCATAAAAAAAAAAATGGAAGAAAAATATGAGATATAAAGCAAACATCACTAATATTATCTGTATGCCTTCCAACTCTTGCCTTACTAATACGTGAGTTTCTGACGTCATCCGCTAACACAAACAGCCTCGAAGGGACCCAGTGGTCTGTTGGTGTTTGAATTCCTTTGTATTCCCATTGTTTTCTAGCCAGAACTAACCAGTAGGACTGGACTCTCCTCTCCCAACCCTCTCACTCCCTTACTTCCCCTCGGGGAGTGTGATGTTCACTTCCAACATTAATTCTTGTTCATTTCCATAAGACTTCCTTATTTGTTCCTCGCGCACTTTTAACGTCTAACACCTCAATTTACCGTCTCTCCTCCTTTTGTTTATTCAGGTAAAATGGAAGTGTGTGTGTGTGTGTGTGTGTGTGTGTGTGTGTGTGTGTGTGTGTGTGTGTGTGTGTGTAAAATTAGCTTATTCTTCCACTACGATGAAGGAGCCTTATATCTGAGCCTCCTCTGAATTCATACAGCCTTCAGAGCTTTTTCACACAGGCTGCATTCACAATTCTATACCTTAGTCTGTTCGACGCATTCTAGGCATCACAACTACAATACTCTTAAGAGATCCTTATTACGTCTTCCCTCACGCATTCCATGCTTAATATCTTGCTATTACCCCTGGTTCCCCCTTTCTTTCCATCCATCAAAGAACTGTCCACTCAAACTGGTTTAGAAACTTGAAGGCTGTGACCACGTCTCCTTCTTATTCTACTCTATACCACTGAGGGGTAACTTAATATCTAGCAACCTCTCTCTGTAACTCAGGTCTCAATATCTAGCAACCTCTCCCTGTAACTCAGATCTCAATATATAGCAACCTCTCCCTGTAACTCAGGTCTCAATATCTAGCAACCTCTCCCTGTAACTCAGGTCTCAATATCTAGCAACCTCTCCCTGTAACTCAGATCTCAATATCTAGCAACCTCTCCCTGTAACTCAGATCTCAATATCTAGCAACCTCTCCCTGTAACTCAGGTCTCAATATCTAGCAACCTCTCCCTGTAACTCAGGTCTCAATATCTAGCAACCTCTCCCTGTAACTCAGGTCTCAATATCTAGCAACCTCTCCCTGTAACTCAGGTCTCAATATCTAGCAACCTCTCCCTGTAACTCAGGTCTCAATATATAGCAACCTCTCCCTGTAACTCAGGTCTCAATATCTAGCAACCTCTCCCTGTAACTCAGGTCTCAATATCTAGCAACCTCTCCCTGTAACTCAGGTCTCTTACCTCACGTACCAGTCTCGTTACCCTCCATGACTTCACTTGTTTTCTTTCAGTGAGGTGACCGACCCTGAACTGTGTTCTGATCTACGTCTAATATAGGTTGTAAATGGCTCAGCAAACATCTCTTTTTCTCCATGTACTTAAACACGTTTCTGATATCAACCAGCAGACGGTCTGTCTCCTGAGCCATTCACCTGAAGTGGTGTTCTGACATCACGTCGACCACCTCCAAGTCACCTTTCACACGCAGCTTTACGTTGCTTGTTTACTTGCCGGATTGTAATTATATCGAGGTCTTCTTTCACTGTATTCCATCCCCATTAATTTGGCCTGAGGTTGAACTTATTCAGCCATGGATTCAGAACCTACTCTGGGGCTTGTTCCGGTCCCCTTGTAAGCTGAGTGAACCTCATCATTCTTTACTTCTCTCATGACCTCACCATCATCCTTCTGTTTAATTACCTTACCATCATCTTTGTGTGTAATTACCTTACCCTCATCTTTGTGTGTAATTACCTTACCCTCATCTTTGTATGTAATTACCTACGTTTAAAATTACTTGCTTGTACAGTTTAGGGAGAGAGTTCCACACGCGAGGTACACTCCATCTCTTGAACTTTCCTTACTTATGACGAACGAGATTATGCCTTGAGGTCGTTGTGCTCACCGAACAGAATTCTCGAGTTTAAAATAGTCATGTGCGCTTCATGGTGTCGAATATTATACCTACGATGGAAAAAATGTGTTACGGTAGCCTGCATGCATGTGAGGCAGAAAAAAAAAGGCTACAACTTGGGCCAAGGAGGGGAACTTGAGAGCCATAGTGCAAGCTCACTGCGCCACAGTCACTAACCCTCCTAATGCCCAGGCGGGAGTACCTCCTTGGTCGGGCAGTAGTAGTAGTAGTAGCAGTAGAAGTACTAGTAGTAGTTGTACTAGTAGTAGCAGTAGTCTCCGCTAAACACACACAAGTTACTGTGGCGAGAGTGGAAGCGTTTATCCCCTCTTCTTTCAAGGCAACCTCTTCCTCCGATCCATGGTTGAACCGTTGTTGTTCCTTGGTGTGGACTTTTATCCTTGCCTGGAGCCTCCAACGTAAAGCAAAGTTTCCTCAAGCTCATTTTATCATCTAGTGTGAAAGAGTAAAGCTATGTGGACTGAACAACCTGAAGGCTAGGGAGTCTAGTAAGGCACTACGGGTCGGAACCTGATTGGGAGCGATAGTGATAAACATAACTACAGTTCTGGTGCGGTTGACGATCACGTCAGTAGTGGTAGCTCAGCTCTGCAAGTTCTTAAAAACGTTATGGACAATTGTGTGTAGTGTGGATAGCTTTATGTCAACGCTGACTCTGATGTCAGACTCGTCAACATATTTCCATCGAGTAGGTGTAGCCAATGGGTCTCACCACTGACGAGGAAGCACGAGAGCCCCATCTTTGTGGGACACCACAGGCGAGGGACCGGAGGGGAAAGATGTACACGAGAGCCCCATCTTTGTGGGAAACCACAGGCGAGGGACCGGAGGGGAAAGATGTACCGTCAGAAGGGTACGGCCTGGCGACACTCACTGAGGAAGTATACAAGCCATGGAATGTGCCTTTGCCGCAGCCCCAATGTTGATGGCTTTATTAATGGCTGTGATATGGCTCACTGGGTAGAAAGTTTTGGTGAAACCAATGATGTTGAAAGCCACACAAGCGTGCTTTGCCTTTATGACTGAACGTATATATATATATATATATATATATATATATATATATATATATATATATATATATGAACTGCACCGCTCACTTATCTTTAGCCTTTAGCAGTACTTTGTACAATATGACTTCCTGTTCTAAGCCATACAATCAGTCACCTCGCACTGTGCTCAAAGATCAGATGCTTTTCTTCACTACGGAAAAAAAAAACAAGACGTATATGTGCAAAAAGAATCGCAGTGCATCCATCGCCTGTTCTTTCTGTCCACCTTAAGGAAACCTGCGGTTTTCAGTGACAACAGAGAAACACTGCCTTTACATATGTTGCATGTGTAAGTTACATGAGGTGTCTTAAGCCTCAATATTTCACATAAGCATCGCTTCAGACCTCTATCTGAGGAACTGTGTAACGGTGACTTTACTTTCGCTTCAGTTTATGAACCCCAGATATAATCATTCTCAAAACCACGTAACACAACGATTCTTATCCCAGAGGAACTGTGCATCATAAGCTACCACCAATTATTCCCCTTTGAATGATTTATCTGCCTAATCATCTTTACTCCTAGTGCCTGACTCGTTGTGCCATGTTGAATCACACTCCATTAGTAGCCAAGAATTCCAGAGACCTCACCACGCGACCTCTCGGCCTCGGCGGTATACTCTCGTGCAGCCAATCTATCACCTGGTGTTGAACCTCATTTCTCCCTTGATATCAGCGCCGGCCGCCCACGCCACCAGCAAAGACGATTAATACATCGGCTACTAGTTTTCCTGGCTGGCTTAGCCTCCGTGAGCCGCAACTCACCAGGGGAACTACGCATAAGAGGCTGGGCTAATTCACCTATCGTATCTTCCGCATTTCTTGCTTCTGGTCGTTAGCATTTTCATTATAGATATGATCAGGTTCACGGGGGTTGTTGTCGGGCTGGCCACACACACACACACACACACACACGGGGGCCCACCAACGGACGGACAGACGGACACCTCAAACCAAAACTAGCTCACTTGGGACCTTCGTCTTATTCATCATTCTTCCGCAATGAAGGGATCTGAAATTATAGAATCAGCAACCTGTACTTCTGAAGCTTTCAGTCTTTCCTCGACGCTGAAGCGATCAAGAACCAATCAAAGGTCGGTCTTCCTTTCCATTCTTCTCCTACTTAACCCGGAGGCATTTTCCTTTCAAGGTATCTGTGAGGTCTTGATAAATAAGGTCTTAAGACAAGACGTTATCTGGGGATTGCGGTCCACTTCTCTGGATGAAAGGTTTGCCCGTCGCCCGTGTCCATAAATCTTTACTTAAGAGAAAGAGGTCGTCAGCTAGGGGGACTCTTCCCGGAAGACCCTGGTGCTGAGGGCCAACACCCGCATGGTCTCTGCTTTCTCCTGCACGTGACCCTGACGGCGAAGATGTGAGCATTTTTCTCCGTCAGCCTCAGAAAGGACCCCAGCGATCTGTATCTTTAGTTCATCCAATTCCCTCACGAGAACCAACTGAACCTTGTTGCCCTTCAACCACAGCCAAGGATGACCTATTAATTTTTTTGCCGGAACTGGGATTAAATTTTGGCTTGGAATGCGTGACGTAATGATAATATATATATATATATATATATATATATATATATATATATATATATATATATATATATATATATATAATGAACGCACACTTGCATATAACATATAATTCCCTCCTGACAGCATGATTCGAACTGCTTCCATTTATATGGGATCTGGGCACGTTAACTATTATATGATATATATATATATATATATATATATATATATATATATGTAAAACTACAAGACGAAATCGTACATGATAATTACCATCGGCAACAAGTTCTTACCAAACTTTCCCATCTACATAAGACATCTTCCCACAGTTTCGATACATTTCGCTCAGTGATACACAATGTACCTTTCCTACCGGAATCCCAATAAAAAATACCTCACATAACTGCACGCAACACTTATGCAACATTTCGGCAGAAATTGTCAGATTATGAGGAACTTGTGTATGAAACTCTCATATATTAGATCAGCCGTGTTTGTACTCATAGGCATGATGCAGGACACATATTTTTCTATGTCGTACGTAGGATTAAGAGTACTAATCGTAACACCATCTCATGGAAATAGAAGACAAGGAATAATGAATCTCTATGACAACTCAAGGGGATCCAAGTATAATGAGGCCCTCATGATATCATCTTGAACTTCCTGTGGTGAGGTTAGGTGGTAGTGGATACCAAACACATGAAAATCCATTCCATGATTCCTTGTTGAAAATCCGTTTCATGATTCCTTGTTGAAAATCTTTGTTGTATTCATGCCCGAGATTCGTATCGTAACCCTTTTCCCCCAGACGTCCATGCCATGCGTCATGAGGTTGAAAGTTTCTCATCAAACCCCCCCCCCCCCCCCCCCCCCCCCTGCACGCCTCTTGTCACAGGTCGTTAACAAATTATCGAGAGTTTTCTTTATAATGAACCTTCCTGTGAGTTTTAGCCGTCGTCTCACAAACATAGCTAAATTAATTTTTCGATTTATGGAACTATATCATTTTTTTGTGACCTTATCTCTACATCTTGCTAACGTACTGCAATCAAGACATCATCATCCAGGTTTTATCATACCTTCAAGCAAAAATTTCAAGTCTTGTATATCGTAAGGCAACAATACTACCTTCCAGGTATTATACATCCTATGGCAGAAATCGAACAGTACGGGTCACATAGCTCTTAAGACAGCAATTCCAACTTCCAGACCTCATACATCTTTAAGGCAGAGTTTCCATCCTCCAGAACTTATATACCTTAAAGCAACACTCTCAACTTCCATCAAGTCTTATATAACTCAATGAAATACCTATTTCATATTATCCAGAAGGTCTGACAACTGGAGAGGATGAGTGAAGGACGACTGACAAGGAGGACCTATGTGTCAGAAATGAAAGGAACATGGGGGAACGAGAGGCCAGGTAAGAAATGGAAGTATGGAGTGAGGGAAGCTTTGAGGTCATAGGGCCCGAACGTAAGAGAAGGCATCGGATAGAATGAATTGCATCAGTGCGATATATGAGTGGCGACGTACTACTGTCAATGGGCTGAACCCTAGCGTATGAACCGGTCAAGATAAACCATGGCGTGCCTTTGTATTCAACACATTATACATGACAGCTAAAGAGTGGATGTGTGACAATGAGACCATTGTTCATTTGTTTCTGATGAACGGTTTACTGTGTCAACTACTGCCAAAGGCGGAAAATATAAAGATAAAATACAATAAAGACAGCGGAACTACAGGAGAAAATAAAAAGAGGAGGGAGGGAAAATGACACAGACAGACCGTACTCAAGCATGGAAGTAGTCCAACATCGAAGTAGTGATGATGTTGACAATGGTTGGCAAACGGCAGCTGTTGCAGCGATCTGTACGAACATGAAGTGAGGCAGCTTCAATATAGAGGCTTCAGAGACAATTCTGTGACACTGGACACATCTCATCATGTGGTATCCATCTGATAAGGGCATGATTTTGATTTGAGATAAATTCTCTCGTTACTGGTATGGAGAGGAGAGAGTGAATCTCATATCTCCTACATCATTTAATGAACCCATTTCGTAACGATCCCATTATTTGGAGAACAAAAAAATTTCATGCCGAGATGATTATTCTTATATCGTGATGTCTTTTCGTCTCTATTATGGTGTGGTCCACAAGATACCATTATTGGTGAATCCCCTGTGAGGCTAATAAGTCAAGAATTCCTCATGAAAATCTGGAACAGTAGCCACAAAATCCATTTTGTGAGCATGGTATATGGATTCATGGGGTTAGAACGTGTCAGCTCTTACCTTGGGAAGTTAACGACGAGCAAGGTTGGGTAATGCGAGGCAGGGAATGAGGGTCATCCAGGGCAAAGGAGGGGAGTATGGTATGGCAAGCAGGATAGGGAAGGGAAGAGCACGACAACATAAACGTAGGGGCAAGACAGACTAGGGAAAGACAGGGGTAGACAGGGCACAAGCAGGCTGGACGGAGCAGGGGAAAGGAAGACAGGTAGGTAGGTAAGCAGACGTAGCAGAGCAAGACATATGACGGGGCAGGAGAGATGGGGGGGGGGGGGGGGGGGGATGGGGGGGCATAGGAAAGCAGGGCAAGCAAGATGGACGGGGAGAGATGGCTGAAGGAAGAGGCAAGGGAGGTGGATGAACTGGACAGGTATAGTCAGGCGGAGCAGGTAGGTGGACGGACGGGACAGAACAAGTAGACAGACGTAGACAGAGCACTGGAATACTTGTGCATAAGGACTTACGGGCGTCGTTGAGGTAAACGGTGAAGTAAACTTGCATGTAAACATTGTGTATAGCTCCATCACAAACACACGCAGGTCATACCTCATGACCCATGGCGAGCACGTGCTGCTTAACAGCATTATGTGCGTCACGGGCGTCGAAGGAGTGTTAATTAGTCTCCGGAGGATATATAAGGATAGATGCCGTCATGGTCTGTCATTCCTCCACGTAGATCTACTGGGTCACTTGCTTCCAAAGCAGCTAATTACCCATTACTAACAAGAGCTCTGACATGAGGCTTGTCAAGAGATATAGGTCATAGAGTATCACACAGCAAGCAGTTCATATCCATCTATCTATCTATCATCTATCTATCCATCTATTTATCTATCTATTCATCTATCTTTCTGGCTATCTATCTATCTTTATCTATCTCTATCTATCCCCTCAATCATTTGCTAATGTTGATCTCTATCATCAAGCTACTATGATGCTCTGGTGTTAATTCGTGTCGTCTCGTGTGCACACCCAACTTGCTCCCTGATCTCACAGAGGCAGGCAGGTCCTTGGGTTATCGAGGGCCCCGAGTCTAGCAGCAGTCAATTAGCTCGGATTCTGTTTCCATTTAGTTGTAATTAGTAACATTCTTTTCACAGATATATGTGTGGTTGCGTGGGGCGAGGCAGGGCAGGTAAGGGCTTTAGGTTGGTTTGGGCACGGCAAAGAAAGGTAGGATGGGTAAGAATAAGGTAAGGCAAGGTAAGGCAATTCAACCTGTGGACTGAGCTAGGCAAGACATGGGAAGGGAAGGGCAGGCCTACATTAGCCACATTCAACAAACAGGATAAGGCAGAGGGAGGGCAACAGGCCAGCTTGCTGTACATGCCAGCAAGAACAAACACAATTGTCACGTGCCGTGGCCCCGAACATCAGTCAGGAGGGCAGTCATGCAGGCGACAGGTGTAAAGTGCGTGACTCCACGCTCCGTAATTGGCTGAAGGAACAAGTTAAGGATGGATCAGGAGCTGGCGCGAACCTCCACCCCATCCCTCTCCTCCAGTGCTTACTCCCAACATCCACATTAAAAGCTATCCACGAAGGATAGACTAGCTCCCTAAACACGACGGTACGATGCTTAAGCAAGACGCTTCGATCCTTTGTGTAAGACGATTCGATCCTTGAGTAAGAAAGGTATGATGTTTAAGTAAGACGTTACGATCCTTTTTGCAAGACATGATCCTTGAGCATTAGTATACGATCCTTGAGGACAACATTACGATCTTTGAGCACGAAATTGAGATTTGACTCGGTCAAAGGCTAAGCTATCATCATCATCATCATCATACCCAACGGTCGTAGCATCACCTTAAAAAAGATAGCAAGGTGCTAAGATCTCGTACCGCCGTATGAAACAGTCGTGCCATCGTATTAAAGAACTTAATATAACCAACAAATTTGTCTGAAGAAAATGTATGATGCATTTTTTTTTCACTCCTCTGTTCAACAATGCCTTGAGTCCATTTAGTTTAAGTATACTGCAAAAACATTACTCTTCCATTCCTTCCACACTATATCAAAACTGCAAAAAAAGACGCAGAGAACTATGATAACTCATCAGTCCCTCTTTCATCACACGTACAATAAGACTTAAACTGGAAAGTACTGAATTACCAGTAGGTTAAGATCAGGACCGGATGCGCAGAGTTACTGGAAGAAAAAGACTTGGTCTGGAAGATACAGCATTACTGGAAGATTTAGACATGTGTTAGAGGGTACAGAGCCACTAAATAATTAAGACAGACTGGAAGGCGCAGAGTCACTGGATAATCAAGACTCAGACTGGAAGGTACAGAGTTAATGAAAGGTTAAGACTTGGACTGGAAGGTACAGAGTTACTGGAAGATTAAGACTTAAACTGGAAGGCACAGAGTTACTGGATGATCAACAGATAATCACCACAGACTTAGGTGAATCCTTGGAGTAAAATATTTGTGACTCTCCGTTACTGTAATTACTCAGGACGAACGTAAAATTTTAATGACCTTTCCGATGATCATTATCGCCTATCTCTAGCACGAAAACTCTACAAGTGAAATTTACGTCTGCAAAATAATGGTGAGTTGAGACACGAAGAAAAGAAAAATTGAAAAAAAGACAGAGTGAAACTGGAATAAGGAGTGGAATATGATGGTGGAGAAGAGGATGAAGAGTTCGAAGTAGAGGAAGAATACGATAATGAAAGGAAGAGGGAGAGAAAGAAGATGATGGTGAAAGAAAAAAGGAGAGGAAGAAGAGAATGGGGAAGAAAAAGAAGACGAGAATAAAGGAGAGTAAGAAGACGGTGAAGGAGAGGTAGAAGACATTGGTGAAAGAGAAAAGGGAGAGGAAGGAGATGATGTAGGAGAGAAAGAAGACAAGGATGAAGGAGAGAAGAAGACAATGGAGGATAGGAAGATGATGACGATACAAGAGAGGAAGAAGAATGTGGAAGATAGGAAATAAACAGCGGCGAAATTAGAAAAATAGAAGTAAATTGCAAAGAGAGAAAGATAAATGCGAGATAGAAGACAACAGAAACATGAATAGGAGACGGAAACAGCAATAGACCTTTTGGACCATGAAGATGAGTTCTTGGCCACACCTAAGCCTTATCACCAACTACATGGATATTCAACCTATATCCCAACCTCATCCCTTCAAGACATTGCAGTTTCTTATTTCATTTTATCTCAATACACGTCATCAATCAATCCAAACTCTGCAGTATGTCTGCAGCTCATCACCTGGTAACACTTCACTCGCCAACCACACTCTATTTTCCAGACCATTACTTTCCTATTCGTTTTGCTAAACCTATATTTATCTAGTTTAAGACCGGTGTTGCGTGTTCTCTCCTGGTGAATCATCTCGTCTTATCTATCTCATCTTTATTCGATCCCTTGGTATACCTGAACACATCGATCACATCGTCCTTCAATCTAAGATGGGCAGTCGAACGTCAAGTCCAGTTTTAGTTAACGTAATTTCCATTAGGAAAATTGAATCTCTGGTAGATTATATTACTTTCGTAATTCTTCTGTGCACAGTCTCAAGGGCATCTCTATCCATTCTATCTTCTGATGTGGTCTCTAGTGGTCTCTAGCTAGAATAAATCCCAGCAGAGCTACGTTGAATGATGACTCTATTAAACCTGTTACTAACTTGAATATATATATAGAGAGAGATAGAGCAAAATACTTTATTTCCCTGGTTAAGCATGATGATAAACTACTTTACTGTCTTCAGATCTTTACTATTAATACTAGATCTTTTTCACATGATCATGAAGTAATCCATATTCTCTAGAGTAATAATTCTGTTAGCCTTTCCCTTTATCGATACATTATTTTTTCTTCCACGTTATATTGCGCTGATCATTTTATCCATTGAGCTGTATATTTAGGTCCTGTTGCATTACTGTTTTATCTTCACATGAAAAGATATCATTTACCCAGTCATTGCATAGTCGGCAAAGTTACTTAGGCTACTGTATATATTATCTGGTTCACTAGTGTAAGTCATGAAGAACTGAGGACCAAAGTCTGGCCCATGAGGAACGCCAGAATAACACCCGATCAGATCTTACCACTTTACTGTAATGTTAACTCTCTGCCTTCTGCTCAGTAACCAGACAGGTAATGAACTTCTTTAATTCCTTGCCTCTGCATTTACTCTAATAGTCTTTATGAACATTTACTTAAATCTCAGTAAACAGTATCTAATTTTCTTTCTCGACCCGACGCCTTTAAAAACTTCAGAGAAGAATTAGAGTAAATCATACACAAGCACCCTGTGCTGAAGCCACGCTGTGACTCATTAATGAAACTGTTTCTCTCGGGGACCACAAATTCAATTATAAATAATTGCTTCATTCAATTTTCTTATTATTGACGTCGAACTAATTGGTTAACATATAAGCTAATGGAACATCATGATGTACCAATATTTATATCCTACGAAAAGAATAGTGTTCTGTGGGGAGGTACATGCCCCTGGACAGCAATTTAACGAAAACAACAAATTATATACAAGTTACATCTCAACACCGAAAATGAATCATTGCATAAATCATTATGTGGTATGTGATATCATCTGAATCATATAAGTAAGTTTGTTCTCGCGAGGTCAGTACGGTGTTAGTTCAAAGATACTTGCTCAAGTGTTCGAATCGCTCCTATACGAAAGAAAGCCATATACATATAAATGACATACATTGTCCTTTTGACAAGTATAGTATACAAATTTTTCCCGATAGCTTTTGAGGTATCTCAATAGACGTGGAATAATTACGAGTTCTGTCTTAAGACTGAATTCCCTTGAGGGGTTTAAAGACTCCAGGGATGGTCAAAAGTGTCCTCATCAAGGCCAAGTCTTAAGGGAAGAAAAAAAAAGGGAAAAGGAACATCATCTAAAGGGTTTCTGAAGAGGTGTTAAAGCATGTTCTTTAGGAAAAAACAGGAAAACAAATGACTCGATACCAAAAGAATGATTAGAAAAACATTATGGAGGTAGAATCAATATGGAGGAGGACAGATGTAACAAAACTACGTATTGGAAGACGGTACTTTAGTTTTAATGAGATTAGCGGTTCTAACACGGTGTACGATGGCTTCGGGCATTAATTTAACACTCCTGAATTAGAACAATAGTACTTCCTTAAAAAAAAAATCAAATATTCCTAATTATAAAGATAAATGTATAAGTCTTGGTACTTAATTTCACTATGGTTTCGAAGAAATCGTTCATGTCTGACAAATCTAATTAGACCCCTTTTATACCGTAATCAATACAATGAATATAAAACAGCTGATATCAATTGTCTTGATTTTCAAAATGCATATTGATAAAGTTCCGCATCAAAGAAAACGAAATGAAGGTTAGTCACAAGATATAGATGGTAGTTGCACTTTGGTAGTTAGAAAATTGGTTGACTGGCCGTAACCCTTAGAACTGTTAGACGTAACGAGTAGTGTGTCACAAGGATCAGTCTTCTTGGGACTCGTTCTCTTTCTCATATATTCTAATGACGATTATGAGCTATGGCGTAAGATATCAGATTTCACAGACGACATTAAGCTGAAAAATAAGGCAATAAAAGAACAGAACGTCGACAGCTGCAAAAAGGACAGAGACAAACTGACTGACTTGGGCTCCCAGGTGGCAGAAGAATTATATGATATCGATGAGTGACGAGTTTTACACATCAGTACTACAAAAGGGGGAGAGACAATGCTACGGTACTAAGTCAGTAGAACTAGGAAATATGAGTAAAGAAAGACCTTAGCTGAAGTAGGCACTACGTAGAGGCATGATGACTAGGCTTCGTCAGTAAGGCATTCGAATTCAAGTTTAAGAAACTAGTCCTCACACTTGACAGTTTACTGGTGCGTGTCCTTCCCTTGAATGCTGTACTCAATTTTGATTACCCTAGTTGAGAAGAAAAAAGACATTAGAAAACGACCAGTACAGCGGTGAATTACCAAGGCGATGCCCGAGCAGAGAAATAAATCTTATGAGAGTTGTCTAGGCAACGTAGACCTAAGTCAGAAAAGAGAAGTTTAAGGGCTGATATGATAATCAAAATTAAAGGTTTTGACACGAAAACAAATGTTTTAATACACTCTATCTCGGCAGATATTAGGGCTAACCCACTTTGAATTCACCTACAGATATGAAAAAAATAAAAAGAAAATAATCTTAGGCAAACGTCTTACTTCAAACGAGGCAAAGTACGTCTTCACCAGAAGTGTTACCACCTGGGATGACTTATCGATAAGAGTAGCTTATAGTAACACCAAAGATACGTCTTGGAATAAGACTTGACAAATACTTCGCCTCAGGTCCACGTCTGAGACTCTTTCTGCCTCCGTAGACATAAGTATTTCTCATACAATCATCATGTTACCTTTTTTATCCGATCTCATGTTTCTGATTTCTTCTGGAGTGGACAAAATAGTCCCCGAAGGGAACACAGTCGTCTGTTGTGGCTTTCGGTTCTCATTTGTATTTCAAGTGCAAGAGACTTTGGTCGGGTACACAGATGTGGCTACAGGACTGGACTACATAAACGATAGAGCAAAAGCAATGACGTGGTCATTCAAGTAAAAGCAATGACGTGGTCATTCCAGTAAAAGCAATGACGTGGTCATTCCAGTAAAAGCAATGACGTGGTCATTCCAGTAAAAGCAATGACGTGGTCATTCCACTAAAAGTAATGACGTGGTTATTCCAGTAAAAGAAATGACGTGGTCATTCCAGTAAACGCAACACCGTGGTCATTCCAGCAAAGCAATGACGTGGCCATTCTAGCACATCAATGACGTGGTCATACCAGCAAAGCAAATTGTGGCCATTCCAGCAAAGCACAGACGTAGCCATTCCGGCAAAGCAATGACATGGTCATTCCAGGTAAAAGTAGACTGGAATCCAATCGAATGATGTAGGTATGTTACTGTCTCACTTATGAAGTGTCTGGCATGAAAGAAATCTACGAGGCAACTAGAATGAAAGAAATGTATAAGGTTCTTGGAATAAAAGGGACTTGTTATATACCTGGAAAGAAAGAAATCTCTATGGTGCCTGGTATGAGAAAGACTTGTGAGCTACCTGGAACGAAAGACATTTATGAGGTGCTTGGAAGGAAACCCGTGTGACACGGGCCTGTTGATAGAAAATGAAGAAAACTTATGAGGTACTTGGAATGAAAGGAGTGAGGCTAGTCTGCCGGCAGGAATGAGATAACCTTGCCAGGTCTCTGAAGAGAAAGAAATGGGATGAGTCAATCGGAGTGAAACATGTGAAATATATGAGTGTCTGCAGGGATGCGTTTGTTTATTATTCGAGGCGACGGTTGCATGTGAGGAGGAGGGTTCGATTCAGGACGCGAATTTCTAATAAGGTGATGATGATGTGTGTCTGGCGCAAGCGCTTTGGGTTCATGCGCACGGCCTGGGAATGCTTGCGTATGTTTACACGGAGGAAGTTTACCCCACGAGAGAGAGAGAGAGAGAGAGAGAGAGAGAGAGAGAGAGAGAGAGAGAGAGAGAGAGAGAGAGAGAGAGAGAGAGAGAGAGAGAGAGAGAGAGAGAGAGAGAGAGAGAGAGAGAGAGAGAGAGAGAGAGAGAGAGAGAGAGAGAGAGAGAGAGAGAGAGAGAGAGAGAGAGAGAGAGAGAGAGAGAGAGAGAGAGAGAGAGAGAGAGAGAGAGAGAGAGAGAGAGAGAGAGAGAGAGAGAGAGAGAGAGAGAGAGAGAGAGAGAGAGAGAGAGAGAGAGAGAGAGAGAGAGAGAGAGAGAGAGAGAGAGAGAGAGAGAGAGAGAGAGAGAGAGAGAGAGAGAGAGAGAGAGAGAGAGAGAGAGAGAGAGAGAGAGAGAGAGAGAGAGAGAGAGAGAGAGAGAGAGAGAGAGAGAGAGAGAGAGAGAGAGAGAGAGAGAGAGAGAGAGAGAGAGAGAGAGAGAGAGAGAGAGAGAGAGAGAGAGAGAGAGAGAGAGAGAGAGAGAGAGAGAGAGAGAGAGAGAGAGAGAGAGAGAGAGAGAGAGAGAGAGAGAGAGAGAGAGAGAGAGAGAGAGAGAGAGAGAGAGAGAGAGAGAGAGAGAGAGAGAGAGAGAGAGAGAGAGAGAGAGAGAGAGAGAGAGAGAGAGAGAGAGAGAGCTACCTACGACGAAATTTTGTCTACAGATAGGACTAAGGTGTGGAGAGACGGAGAACAACTGAACATGCAGAAGTGAATAACTGAGTAAATATGGGCTTATATGCGTTGTGCATGTGCGTTCATGTGTGCACATGATTGAATACGTGTGTGTGTGTGTGTGTGTGTGTGTGTGTGTGTGTGTGTGTGTGTGTGTAAATACCTAAAAAATATCGAGATGGCTTATGGGATTCAGGCAGCCATTTGGCTGAAAATATGCAGTCGAATAATTGCAGAACTGGGGGCTCATCTGATTAATCAAAATAAAAGCTTAAGACCAAGCTGGGTGATGGATACTTCCACGCTCTGGATCTTCCCATGAGTGAAGCATATCTAGATGGCACAAAGCAGATCCCCAGAGCAAAATCTATTATTCATACGTTATACATTTAGTGGTGATTAGTCGAACATGACGTCACCTCATGTTACAATACGGGATGAATCGCTGTGCTACTGTGATGACACACATCATTTAATGGTGGACATTAAATGGTGAAGATTTTACGTTTGCTGCCTTACAGTTATATAGTAAATGACGCACACGTAACTATGGGAAGACAAAGCTATTTGCATGCTCAACTGTGCACATAGTTCTTGGATTGTCTATGACACTGACCATAGTGGGTATAGGGACTATTGTCGCGTCTGTCTGTACGACGAGCAGCAGTGGGCACAAGGTGATTGTGGTGACGGACGGTCGGTCAGACGAGGGTGGTATGAGGACGACCGTGTTAGTAGCTGGTACGTACGTGTCAGTGTCATGGTGTTTTTAGTAGACGCTCGCCCCTCTGACCCTTCGAGGAGATTCTTACGAGTCGCTGGTCCGCTGCTTCACTGGTGGGAGCGTCGGAGTATGTCAGCGTCATGGTGTTGACACTACAGCGACCAGAGCTCCGACATAGGCTCCTAGGGAGACCCCCCTCACTGAGTCACTCGTTTACGAGCTCAATGGCAAAGGCTTCTATCGTATATGTCTTTCACGAGTGAATTCACTGGAAGGAGGCGCGATCTTGTGTGCAGACAGCAGGTCCAATGAGCGGTAATCCAAGCATCCAGATGGAGCAGGGAGGAGTAGTTCAGGTCGGACAGTTGACCTCTGGTCAGTCCTAAGAGCACCAGTGACATACGTGTGTAATCATCTCTTTGTAATCACCCATCTGTGATCACTCATTTTACTGGGAGAGTTCTACACACGGGAGGGGCCCCTATGCTCTTGATCTACCTGGAACATCAGGTAAGCTCTTTTAAACATTAGAAGATTTCCGGCGATCACTTAGTCGATTCCAACCTTCTACTAGCAACAGGACTTCTTTGACATCCTTTCTAACATTATTCTTGCGTGGCTTCTTCTCATGACCTCGGGTTACTCTGGTCTTGCCTTTATACGAAACACGGATCATGGTCGACGTCGTCCAATTTTTGCATTTAGAAACCTGAAGGTTCTGGTCGGGT
The DNA here is from genome assembly GCF_036320965.1 of Panulirus ornatus. Classification (NCBI taxonomy): domain Eukaryota; kingdom Metazoa; phylum Arthropoda; class Malacostraca; order Decapoda; family Palinuridae; genus Panulirus; species Panulirus ornatus. The sequence continues at coordinate 19,231,085 of NC_092233.1, read as the reverse complement.
CACTTCCTTTTACTTCTCTCCTCCATTATAAGCTAAATTTTTGTGTGTGTGTGTGTGTGTGTGTGTATGTATGACCGTGTATGAATGGGCTTGCGAAAAAGATACTGGTATATTCATAAATCCCATCAAACATGAAAAAACTTTAACTTTCTTAATTTCAGCTTCATTCCTGAATTACATTCAAGCAGCACCCAGTTCCACCTGGCGGACATCACCATCTTATCTGGACCCCGTTACATGGCCTTCCCAAAGAACCTCGCCTCAACTTGACCTCATAAAACCACCTCATATTCCTTAATCTAAACCCCCTCGTGAACTGTGACCCTTCTTGCTGTTGTGTGACCTTCCCCTAACAGTTCTCGACCTAAGGGTTGGCTGGGCGGTAGGGAAATCATCACGAAGGCGCCTAGATGAAGCGATATGAAAGCCACTGATGGTAATCTCTCGGTGCGTTTTTCCTCGCGAGTTTTCCTCATTTCTACGTTCTTGTCGCTATCTATAATACTCATCCCCTCCCTTTTCTTCGTCTACTTCTTCATCTTCTTCTTCTTCTTCTTCTTCTTCTACTACTACTACTACTACTACTACTACTACTACTACTACTACTGCTGCTGCTGCTGCTGCTGCTACTACTACTACTACTTCCCTCTTTAAGAATGGGATACGTCCACTAGCAGTGAAAATATACAAACAAGGAATTATCTGCCAAGAGATATCACCAATTATCTTTTGCACTCCCCTTACTACCAGTTTCTCTCTCTCTCTCTCTCTCTCTCTCTCTCTCTCTCTCTCTCTCTCTCTCTCTCTCTCTCTCTCTCTGAAATGTATATGGGACAGGAGAAAGGCTCGACCCAGGAGTGTACAGTAATAAGAGGCTTCTACCCTGACGTGCTCGACACTAATGTCGTCACGGTGGCTACTCTCCCCCTGGCCTGGGTATGTGCTCTTGTGTTGTGGTGGGGGTCAGTAAGGCCATATGACTTACATACCACCGCAGCCTCACACCCTCGCTGGGAGTATCAAGGGTTAGAAGGTGTAGGGTACCGAGAGGTGAACACGAGCCACCATGTGACTATACCTCACAATAAAGATGAGTAGAGTTCAGCAACACAGATACAGTCAAAACAGGACAAAAGGAAAACCTGTTTGTTGTAACAAGAGAATATTGCTAATCAACAATCGTGTTAATTACCCGAGTGTAATCATATATTCTTATATTTTCTATATTCATTTCGATCCATTGTATTTCACCTTCAGTATGTTACGGGTCAGATCGGTTGCGTATATATATTTTTCTTTCGTACTATTCGCCATTTCCCGCATCAGCGAGGTAGCGTAAAGAACAGAGGACTGGGCCTTTGAGGAAATATCCTCACCTGGCCCCCTTCTCTGTTCCTTCTTTTGGAAAAAAAAAAAAAAAAAATGAGAGGGGAGGATTTCCAGCCCCCCGCTCCCTTCCCTTTTAGTCGCCTTCTACGACACGCAGGGAATACGTGGGAAGTATTCTTTCTCCCCTATCCCCAGGGATATATATATATATATATATATATATATATATATATATATATATATATATATATATATATTCCTAATTTCATCCACTGTAGGTTTAACCTAAGTATCTATACAATTAGGGAGGTATAGGTAAACATCACTATATCAACGTCTGGCTAATATTCGAATGTATATCTCTTATGACAAAAGACCTGTGGCAGTGGCTGGGTACATCAGAATTTGTCGTAAGTCTAACCCTGGTTAGAAATGGGTTCGCTGATTCGAAGCAGTACCAGCGGGTAGTAACGGGTTCGTATCCTACGGCAGTGGGGCGACATTAGTCAGTCAGTTGGAGGGAATGAGTAGATATCGCTGTGTCTTCTGCTCTCGTCTTAAAACTGAGGGAGAAGTCTTCTGGGTCATTACATCAAGTTAATGATAATTTCCATACGTAACTTTGCTTCGAATCACCACTTCAAATGTGAATCGAATCTACACACAGCGAGGAATCAAATAATCTTCTTCGATTTTATAATGAAGACAACGTTCCTACCACCGCACCAATTATAAGCGGTCAGCAATAATATATATATATATATATATATATATATATATATATATATATATATATATATACGAGATCGAACGAAGTCTTCGTTATGCTATTATTGATAAATATTAGACGTGTAATGACACACTTGTCTTCTGAACAACGATCCTCTTACGTTCGAAGCAGCCAAGCCAGTCCGGTGCTTTCATTATCATTCGAGTCGAAACCAAAATCTGTTCGGGAACTCTGATTTGCTCGGTCGTTAAGTTCGGTCAGATGCCAGGGCAGTGAGAGCTTGATTATATAGATCCCGTAGGCGAGGACGCCCCTATTATATGGGTGTTATATCCTCCACCAGCCCCCCCTTTATATAGAGGTACCCGAAATATAGCCTCCATTAGCCACCCACCCTTATATAGCTTCCACCAGCCTTCCCTTTATGTAGCCTCCATCACTCCTCCCCTTCTTTATATAGTCTCCTCCAGCCGTACCCTTATATAACCCCCATCAGTCTCTGTCCTCCCTACTTTATATAGCCCCCACCAGCCGCTTCCTTATACAGTCATCAATAGATAGCGGCTCCTCTTAATACAGCCTGCATCAGCTGACCCCCTTATATATATATATATATATATATATATATATATATATATATATATATATATATATATATATATATATATATCCCTGGGGATAGGGGAGAAAGAATACTTCCCACGTATTCCGTGTCGCAGAAGGCGACTAAAAGGGGAGGGAGCGGGAGGGTGGAAATCCTCCCCTCTCGTTTTTAATTTTCCAAAAGAAGGAACAAAGAAGGGAGCCAAGTGAGGATATTTCCCTTAAAGGCTCAGCCCTCTGTTCATAACGCTACTTCGCTAACGCGGGAAATGGCGAATAGCATTTTATATATATATATATATATATATATATATATATATATATATATACATATATATATATATATATATATATATATATATATATATATATATATATATATATATATATATAGATAGATAGATAGATAGATAGATAGATAGATAGATAGATAGACAGATAGATAGATAGATATATATCTTAGCCGTTTCATAATCAGTCCCCATCGGTTGCCCCATAACATAACCCTCAACGAACAACCCCGCGATACAACCTTTAAGTAGCGCGTTATAAAGCCTCCATCAGGTGCGGTACTCCACCTTACCCCACTGAATACAAAACCAAAACAACGGCAGACAAACCAGGATCGAAAACCCTCAGCACAAGTCGACCCTTTAAATGAAATGCGGTTCGAGATTATGAACCGGAAACATGTAAAAGAGAAATCGCACTGAGGAGGAAACTGACGGTGCAAACCTTCACGAGGGTTGGTGGCAATTAATGTTATCTTAACACCTTCGGGTGCCAGCTGGAGTGTTGTCTCCCCCTAAGGACGGGATGATAGGGTTATCTTCACCCGGACGGGATCTTCAATGCCCCAAGGTCTGCCTGTGTGATAGGTAGAGGCGGCGTGGTCACTGGGGGAAGGACTTTAACGGGCCATAGTGAACCTTAGGGTCGTGTTAGAGGAAAAGGAGGAACGGATGTACGTGAGAGATGGGAGGAAATAGACGCCGACGTAGGGAGAGGAGGAAAATGACAGGAGGCTAAAAGACAGGGTGAGATGGACAGGATATGGGACGGTATGAGACGGCAAGAGGGGAGTTAAATAAAAGTACATAGGAAAAAACCAGATAACAGAAGGCCAGTTCATCTATGACGAGATTGTCTAAAAATGTTTTAAGTTCATTGCTAAATAGATATCTTTTCTAAATAGATGAGGTTAAGATAGAACAGCGTGAAGCCTCTCTCTCTCTCTCTCTCTCTCTCTCTCTCTCTCTCTCTCTCTCTCTCTCTCTCTCTCTCTCTCTCTCTTCCCCGCCCTCCACCCCTCCCGGCAATAGCCGGCGGCAGGAAAATAAAAAAAAAAAGATGGAAGAAACTTTTTGTACTGATGAAGTAAAGGAAACATGGAATGTGGAATGTAACAGGAAGGAATGAAAGGGAGTCCTTATGGGCTGGTATCTATACTTTCTTATCACACTAAACAATGCTATACTATTCTTCACTTTACTATTCAATACTATACGACGCAATAGTTATGGTATTTCGATTAGGGATCATCCGTCAAGTCTGGTTTATTGATTATCATCATCATCATCATCATTTTATTATTATCATTATTATTATTATTATTATTATTATTATTATTATTATTATTATTATCATTATCATTATTATTATTATTATTACTATTATTAATATTATTATTATTATTATTATTATCATTATTATTATTATTATCATTATCATTATAATCATAATAATTATCACTATGTACTATTATCATCATCATCATTATACAATCCCAGAGCCCATTTCATGGGAAACCTGCAGCTGTGGGACTGCACTTCAAACGGGAGCAGGCAGATGCTAGACTTCCTTAGAGCGGAAAAAAAAGTTTTCAATGAGAGTGAATTCCTTTCCGTCTACCGAGGATGGTACAGAATAGCTGAAGGTGAGGTTTTCTTTGAGTCGTAACCACTTGTGGTCTGAGTCAAGCAACATTATACAAAGGTTGACACAGTTGTATGGTAGAGGAAGATGTTCAAGAGGTATGATCCTTCGAGTATATGATTACCTCTCGTACAGAAGAAGATAAGTCACTACACACATACGCCACGGCTTATTTACAGATGCTCGATAAACAAAGGAGCCGAAAAACAAATTCATTCTGAACATATGAATATCCTATCTGGTTATCAATATCATTTTTGTTATCATTATCATTATTATTATTATTATTATTATTATTATTATTATTATTATTATCATTATTATTATTATTATTATTATTATTATTATTATTATTATCATTACTATTATTTTTTTTTTTTTCATACTATTCGCCATTTCCCGCGTTTGCGAGGTAGCGTTAAGAACAGAGGACTGGGCCTTAGAGGGAAAATCCTCACCTGGCCCCCTTCTCTGTTCCTTCTTTTGGAAAATCAAAAAAAAACGAGAGGGGAGGATTTCCAGCCACCCGCTCCCTCCCCTTTTAGTCGCCTTCTACGACACGCAGGGAATACGTGGGAAGTATTCTTTCTCCCCTATCCCCAGGGATATTATTATTATTATTATTATTATTATCATTATTATTATTATTATTATCATTATTATCATTATTATTATTATTATTATTATTATTATTATTATTATTATTATTATCATCATTATTATTATTATCATTATTATCATTATTATCATTATTATTATTATTATTATTATTATTACTATTATTATCATTATCATCATTATTATTATTATCATTATTATCATTATTATTATCATTATCATTATCATTATTATTACTGCAACATGTGGCAGGCAAAGGTGGTAATCCATTTTTGATCAGTCACGGGTGGCTAGTGGAAGGCAATTGCATTCCTGAGCGCAACATTGGATAGTTGGAGGGTGGCAACAGAAGGGTGTTGGGCGGTAGTGAGCACCCAGTGGGTGGAAACGAATTAAGCGACAATGGGTGGTAAAGGGGTGGCGGTAGGAATCAAGGACACATCTTACCCGGGGAGGTGGGTGGCAATGGTCTTCAAGGGCGTCAAAGAGATTTAGGAACAGCGAAGGAAGATGTGGCCCAATGACACTCGTGATTCAAACTCTGGAGCACAACGGTACAACACTTGAGCAAGACGGTACGACCCTTCAGCACGACGGTACGACGCTTCAGCACAATGGTAAGACTTTGAGCAGACGGTACTACCTTGAGCAAGACGGTACGACCCTTGAGCACGACGGTGCGACGCTTAAGCACGACGGTACGACCCTTGACGACAACGGTACGACCCTTGAGCACAATGGTACGACTTTGAGCACGACGGTGCGACACTTGAGCACAACGGTACGACACTTGAGCACAACGGTAGGACTTTGAGCAAGACGGCACGACCCTTGAGCACGACGGTACGACACTTGGGCACGACGTCACAACTTTGAGCCTGACGGTACGACCTTGGGCATGACGGTACAACCCTTAAGCACGATGGTACGATCCTTGGGCAAGACGGCACGACCTTTGAGCATGATGACCTGTCTTCTGACCCCGACCTAAGAGGGTCATGCATCATTAAACATATGATGATAAGATACGGCATATCAGTCGTGCACCAATTACATCAATTTATTGTAGAGGAAGTTGTACAAAGTTTAATCTTTTACTCATGAGTTTAAGTTGTATCATGGGAGACAACCTTTCGTCCAGTTATACCTGAGTGAGGTCATCCGGGAGACGTTAGGTCAAGGTCAGGTAGAGCGTGGGGTCACGGAGCCTCATGCGCCACCCTTGCCCCTCATTAATTACAAGGTCACATGACCCCATCCAATGTTTCCTTCCAATCTTGTACACATGACCCTTATTGTCATCATTTTCTCACTCTATAACTAGTCCTCTGAAAGATGTGGTAATACACGAAAGCGCTCAGGATTCTCGTGTTTTCTCTTCCTTGGGCCATATATACTTTGAAGATCATAATTAACCAATCAACAGGCCCGTCTCCCCTTTATGTCAAATTCAGCTTCAATCCCATATATATATATATATATATATATATATATATATATATATATATATATTTTCTTTCATACTATTCGCCATTTCCCACGTTAGCGTGGTAGCGTTAAGAACAGAGGACTGGACCTTTGAGGGAATATCCTCACCTGGCCCCCTTCTCTGTTCCTTCTTTTGGAAAATTACAAAAAAAAAAAAAAAACTAGAGGGGAGGATTTCCAGCCCCCGCTCCCTCCCCTTTTAGTCGCCTTCTACGACACGCAGGGAATACGTGGGAAGTATTCTTTCTCCCCTATCCCCAGGGATAATATATATATATATATATATATATATATATATATATATATATATATATATATATATATATATATATATATATATATATATATGATACACCAAATGCGCTCCCAGGGTCACCTAAGATAATTTCCTGATGGTCTATTATAAGCCAGAGACGGTAGTGGGGGTCAACCATACCTCCTACCTCAGGTCGTGGAGGAGATCTTATGCCATTCTCTTCTCGCTCCTCGTCCAGCCCAAGGTTACACATTAAGATGTGTACGTAAATCTGTAAGGGTCATTACTGCTATTTTCTGTACGGTAATCACCTTTAATGTGGCAACTCTTGCTCGGCTGCTATGTGGATAGTGCGTCTACGTACAGTAATGAGCCGTAACTCGTGGGGAAATTATGCAAATTACATGTAATATATTTTCTCAGCTCCCATCGATGGTCAGGCTATGGTGGGTGAGGAGGGGGCGGTATCGTCTCTCTTGGTGACTGGTTTGATAGTGGTCGGGGTTGGGAGGGTGGCTTGCTGCTGTTGTGGCGGGGGTGGTGGTGGCTGAAGTGGTGGTAGAGGGTGTTGATAATGGTGGTGGATGTAGTGATGACAATAGTGACGGTGATGGTGGTAGTGAAGAGGGTAGTGGTGGTGGTGGTGGTGATGTGGTTAGCCAGTGGTGGTAGTGGCGAGCGATGTGATCACACTGGTGGTAGTGGTCACGGATGTGGTAGTGATGGTAGTGAAGATGTGGTGATGGCAATGTGGCTGGGGGTGCTGATCCTGCTCCGGATTGGCTGACTTACTTTCTGTGTTGTAGTGGCATGGCTCCGTCGTCGCCTCCTGCACGGTACACGCTAAGTGTCTGGCACAGTTATCGACATGGGACTTTCCCCAGCGTATCCAATGAAGCTCCGTAACGCTCCGAGACGTCTGAGTTAAGACCAGGTAATGATGATAACATCGAGCCACCAACGGAGGTCTTGTGACTGTCAGGACCCCAAAGGTCGTTCTTGTGTTCCTTCGTAGCGAAAGGAGTAAGATATGAGCTTCCTCTCCGGTGTAGGGAGGTAAAGTTCTCTTAAACTTTTCCGTTGAAACCAAGAAAGGTCTTCGGTGTTTCTATGCAGAGTGAGACGTGATGAACACAACGTTACAACGATTGGGTATAATAACCAGGCATTTCGCCTGACACTTTAAGAGGTAGTCACAGACCCCACTATCATGCCTGAGGGTCGTACAGTCGTACTTAAGGGTCGTACCGACGTGTTCAAGGCGTACAGAGGTTCTTGAGCGAGCCAGTGGCTAATCGTCATCTGTTATCCGAGATCTTTTCTGACAACAACAATTATTACAGAGAATAATTCTCAATTCGTAGGCGAACAATGATCATTAAAGATAATTGTCTCTCCTTATGTCAGGTACTATTGCGCAGCATAACTGTCTATCCAGCAATTATCAAAAAGGACAACCGTATATTCCTAAGGCACCAACTATCAGAGTAATTTTGCCTATTCCTTTGGCGACAAATTATACCAAAGCATGATTATCTACTATCCTCTAGACAATGATTATATAAAAAGCAGATTATCTACTATCCTCTAGGCAATGATTATATAAAAAGCAGATTATCTACTATCCTCTAGGCAATGATTATATAAAAACCATTCTTTCACGTCCTTAAGTTATCATAAACTTAACATTCATATACGAAACGATGTGAGTAAAATGGAAACCTTATTGTAGGAGCCTTGTCCTTTGTACCTCAGTCCACTGAAACTAACTCTTAATTGGGAGACAATGATTAACTCTATACTGTAGCACCAGCAACGCACCATTAAATGGGTTAATTGCATGGAATGGGTAAGGTCATGATGGTGGCCAGTGAGGAAACCATGCATTACGGAACAGAAAAAAACAAGAAAACTATAGGAAGGGAGTTATAAGGCAAAGACTTAAAGTCAAACTCTGTCAAATGCTTTAGAGGTGTCGAAAGCTATGACAAAAGCTTCACCAAAATCCCTGGGAGAGAGGAGGACCAGAAGTGAGTCACATAGGAGAGATTACCAGCAAACTTAGTCTAAACATTCAGGAGGGTGAGAGGCGTGCAGAGGTAAGAAATTTATCAGATCAGTGTGCTACAAGGGGGCGACGTGCTATCAATGGGCTAAACTACAACATACGAAACGTTCAAGGTAGACCATGGACCAGCCTGTGGAGCCTGGCTGCGGTTGGGACTTCCTGGTTTCAGTACATCATACCTGAAAATTAGACAATGGATATTTGCAAATGACGCCGTCGTTGTAAGATTGCTCATGATGTTAGCTCGCTAAGGGGGGGGGAATAAAAGAGGCATATCTATTCTTCTCTCTATCTATCTTCACACACACACACACAAAAAAACTCATGTTTACCTGGGGAACAAGAATAGATAATCTTGTATATTTAGACAACAATTCTCTCAATTTACACTCCAATGTATCTACATCATGACTAGTCAACTGTAAGCATAAGTATTAGACTTTATGTCATTAAGAACTGATATTAGTTGACGTGAGAAGACATCCCTATAATAAACATCACAGTTTATATAGTTGAGATAAGGGAGTATTCCAAGACATCTTAGTATCCCCACTTGAAGGTTAAATGTATCATAAGGACAAGAACGATCACCACACACAGCAAAATGAGGAAAATACCCGGTTGGTTCTGCGTGTAGCTTCTACTAAGTCACAAAAGCAGAGAGATAAAGGAATGTGCCCAAGCACTCCCCATCGCCATTTTCAGAGACCTATTATTCAAATGTGAATCACATGGAGACCAACAGGTAACATCAAAGGAATATTCGTGATTTTCCAAATACCAGGAAGATGAGACTATATGATGGCACTGATATTCCCAGCAAGGGAGCGTGGGGTAGTGCCTACAAGACTATATGATCGAAGGCAAACGTCTACTTGTAGATACTGTTCTATGCTCGTTCTTCCCGGGAACGAGGATATCATGAAGAACTTTCTGTCAGTGTACTGTAGAGTCATTTCTGACCTTAATATATGAGTGTGTCCAACGTAAATCAAGGCTGAACTTCAGTGTCCGCGAACTGAAGTTAATCTTCTCCGTTCGTGAAGGTTCATATCAGTGTTGCGGTGCTTGAGTATTTTCTGTTCCTTAGGTTATGTCGATATCATATTCCCAAATGGAATTATGCTGCATCTTAACCCTCGAACGGTCGACGACACGACCCTTGAGTACGACATCACGACCCATGAACGCGGTGTGACGACTCTTGGGTATGATGACCTGGTCTTTGATTTGGCTATAAAGCCTCAGGTCGAAGGTCACGCTATCATACTTACGGCTCATCTCATCGTGCCGAAGGGATATATCGTCGTGCTCAAGAGTCGTACTCGACGTGCCCAAGAATCGTGTACGAATGCGCTCAAGAATTGGACAATCGTGCTGAAGACGGGCTGACCTTGAGTCTAAATGAGCAACTGAAGCCTCTCTCTCTCTCTCTCTCTCTCTCTCTCTCTCTACCCATCCAGTCACTGTGAACATCAGTAGCCCTGTGCAACCTCAACCATCAGTATAAAGAGATGGTGAGACCCACCGTATAACTGGTCCACGTAGAGCCACCTATTGACTCTAACTCCCATGGATGGGTACAGTGTGAATGATCCTCCCACGTCGGGGTGGAGGATTCAACCCCCAGTTAACATGCAGATGCACTGAAATGTATTGTGTTCGCGTTCACTCGAATACCAGACGGAGGTGGTCCCTCAACTTCGTAAGGCGCTATTTTTGACACTGTTTGCCTCTAAGAGCCGGCGAGGCGACATGGACAACCACAGACACAATGGCGAGGTGGAAAGCACTCCCGCGCGGGATGTGAGAGGCGAGAAATGTGGAATAAGGGAGATGATGCATGAAATTTGTAATTACGGGGTTTTCCTCTTGCCAAGTGTGCGGGACAATTAGCCAGGGAAGGTGGATGTAGTATGCTTGACCGGAGATGCAGTAGTACTGTTATTTTCGTTCTCAGAAAGATAGAATCTTTCTTTTTCTTTTTTCTTTTCTTTTTACATTCGCTCGCGGCAACAAGAACTGTACACCTACTCTTAAACGGCCAGTACCAATGGCTGGATTATCTGTATTGTTACAAATTGTTTTATGTGTGTACGTTTTGAAAATGAATTAACATCGTATTAATGGGAATAAGACTCGGAATTTGAATTCTGAATGCTAGATATTTTGTGTGTGTGTGTGTGTGTGTGTGTGTGTGTGTGTGTGTGTGTGTGTGTGTCCTCACTCAGTGGTGCGTCTTTGATACTCGGCGAAAGATTTATTCACTGAGAGTAAGGTACGTGTTCCCAATCGGACACCACGGAAGCAGAGCGGGGATTGCCTGACTGACAGAACACGACTGATGTGGTAGAGGACACAGGGTTCAGAGTGAGAGTGATCCTGGGGGAATAATCTGTGTGATTTCTCTGAGCGAGGAGAGGCAACATCTTGCAGGCAAAATGGGTGTTGTGGGTGGAGTGTTTGACTTAACAACTGCTGAGAGGTTTGGGTGGAGTGAGTGACTTACTTACAACTGCTAAAAGGTTTGTGACAGAATTGTAGGGATGACATGAGTGTTCTGATAAAAAAAAACCCGGAGGACAGAAAGCAAGACAAGGGTATACAAGTTATGTTCTTCTTCCTCTCCCATGTATGGTGTGGGAAACGCAATGCTAGTGACGAATATTTTGCAAATGGTAAGACACCAGCGCTAGCCCTGCCCAGGACTTGAGGTGAGAAAACTAAACAAGTTAAGATAACTGGAAGATAAGATAATGATTTGATTTTTGTTTCTCGCGGTAACATTTTGTTTGGTTTAGTTTGCGTTAGTTAATATTAGTTGTCTGTATTTCTATGACAGTCGATAATATACTCATATTTTCAACTCTCTCTCTCTCTCTCTCTCTCTCTCTCTCTCTCTCTCTCTCTCTCTCTCTCTCTCTGATGCTGATGTTTTGTAACGGCTGATGCAGCGATAGCCTCACAAAAGTAAACATATTTGTTTACTGCTCAGTAACATCCATCTGCCCACCAGGTATGCTATACCCCCACCTCTCTCTCTCTCTCTCTCTCTCTCTCTCTCTCTCTCTCTCTCTCTCTCTCTCTCTCTCTCTCTCTCTCTCTCTCTCATGCACACACATGTTAAGACACAGGGCGCGGTGTTGGGGCCCCTTTGATAACGTATTTACATAATAACTCTTGCCGAAAAGGACTGGACTCACACCTGACTATTTTCCCGGAAGATGTTAAGGGGTCATGAGAGAGGTGAGGAATAACAGGGACTGCACCAACTTACAGAGCTGGTCTGATACATAGCTGATGAAGTTCAAGCCCAGTAAATGCAGACAAAGTGAAATAAGACCTCACTGTGCTTGTACAAAGCTGGCAGGAAACAAGGTATGTGAATCTGTACAGTATGAGATGGGACTTATACCCAACACATCTACCAGAACACCACGTCAGGAGTATTAGAAACTGCATCTAGGTATATGTTTCAGAGATCTACAGTTTATATATATATTTTTTTTTTTTTTTTTATACTTTGTCGCTGTCTCCCGCGTTTGCGAGGTAGCGCAAGGAAACAGACGAAAGAAATGCCCCCCCCCCCCCCCCCCCCCATACACATGTACATACACACGTCCACACACGCAAATATACATACCTACACAGCTTTCCATGGTTTACCCCAGACGCTTCACATGCCTTGATTCAATCCACTGACAGCACGTCAACCCCTGTATACCACATCGCTCCAATTCACTCTATTCCTTGCCCTCCTTTCACCCTCCTGCATGTTCAGGCCCCGATCACACAAAATCCTTTTCACTCCATCTTTCCACCTCCAATTTGGTCTCCCTCTTCTCCTCGTTCCCTCCACCTCCGACACATATATCCTCTTGGTCAATCTTTCCTCACTCATTCTCTCCATGTGCCCAAACCATTTCAAAACACCCTCTTCTGCTCTCTCCACCACGCTCTTTTTATTTCCACATATCTCTCTTACCCTTACGTTACTTACTCGATCAAACCACCTCACACCACACATTGTCCTCAAACATCTCATTTCCAGCACATCCATCCTCCTACGCACAACTCTATCCATAGCCCACGCCTCGCAACCATACAACATTGTTGGAACTACTATTCCTTCAAACATACCCATTTTTGCTTTCCGGGATAATGTTCTCGACTTCCACACATTTTTCAAGGCTCCCAAAATTTTCGCCCCCTCCCCCACCCTATGATCCACTTCCGCTTCCATGGTTCCATCCGCTGACAGATCCACTCCCAGATATCTAAAACACTTCACTTCCTCCAGCTTCTCACCATTCAAACTCACCTCCCAATTGACTTGACCCTCAACCCTACTGTACCTAATAACCTTGCTCTTATTGACATTTACTCTTAACTTTCTTCTTCCACACACTTTACCAAACTCCGTCACCAGCCTCTGCAGTTTCTCACATGAATCCGCCACCAGCGCTGTATCATCAGCGAACAACAACTGACTCACTTCCCAAGCTCTCTCATCCCCAACAGACTTCATACTTGCCCCTCTTTCCAAAACTCTTGCATTTACCTCCCTAACAACCCCATCCATAAACAAATTAAACAACCATGGAGACATCACACACCCCTGCCGCAAACCTACATTCACTGAGAACCAATCACTTTCCTCTCTTCCTACACGTACACATGCCTTACATCCTCGATAAAAACTTTTCACTGCTTCTAACAACTTGCCTCCCACACCATATATTCTTAATACCTTCCACAGAGCATCTCTATCAACTCTATCATATGCCTTCTCCAGATCCATAAATGCTACATACAAATCCATTTGCTTTTCTAAGTATTTCTCACATACATTCTTCAAAGCAAACACCTGATCCACACATCCTCTACCACTTCTGAAACCACACTGCTCTTCCCCAATCTGATGCTCTGTACATGCCTTCACCCTCTCAATCAATACCCTCCCATATAATTTACCAGGAATACTCAACAAACTTATACCTCTGTAATTTGAGCACTCACTCTTATCCCCTTTGCCTTTGTACAATGGCACTATGCAAGCATTCCGCCAATCCTCAGGCACCTCACCATGAGTCATACATACATTAAATAACCTTACCAACCAGTCAACAATACAGTCACCCCCTTTTTTTAATAAATTCCACTGCAATACCATCCAAACCTGCTGCCTTGCCGGCTTTCATCTTCCGCAAAGCTTTTACTACCTCTTCTCTGTTTACCAAATCATTTTCCCTAACCCTCTCACTTTGCACACCACCTCGACCCAAACACCCTATATCTGCCACTCTGTCATCAGACACATTCAACAAACCTTCAAAATACTCATTCCATCTCCTTCTCACATCACCACTACTTGTTATCACCTCCCCATTTACGCCCTTCACTGAAGTTCCCATTTGCTCCCTTGTCTTACGCACCCTATTTACCTCCTTCCAGAACATCTTTTTATTCTCCCTAAAATTTACTGATAGTCTCTCACCCCAACTCTCATTTGCCCTTTTTTTCACCTCTTGCACCTTTCTCTTGACCTCCTGTCTCTTTCTTTTATACTTCTCCCACTCAATTGCATTTTTTCCCTGCAAAAATCGTCCAAATGCCTCTCTCTTCTCTTTCACTAATACTCTTACTTCTTCATCCCACCACTCACTACCCTTTCTAAACAGCCCACCTTCCACTCTTCTCATGCCACAAGCATCTTTTGCGCAATCCATCACTGATTCCCTAAATACATCCCATTCCTCCCCCACTCCCCTTACTTCCATTGTGCTCACCTTTTTCCATTCCGTACACAGTCTCTCCTGATACTTCTTCACACAGGTCTCCTTCCCAAGCTCACTTACTCTCACCACCTTCTTCACCCCAACATTCACTCTTCTTTTCTGAAAACCCATACTAATCTTCACCTTAGCCTCCACAAGATAATGATCAGACATCCCTCCAGTTGCACCTCTCAGCACATTGACATCCAAAAGTCTCTCTTTCGCACGCCTGTCCATTAACACGTAATCCAATAACGCTCTCTGGCCATCTCTCCTACTTACATAAGTATACTTATGTATATCTCGCTTATATATATATATATATATATATATATATATATATATATATATATATATATATATATATATATATATATATATATATATATATCAGACCTAAATTAGAAATATTTTTCCCAAGTTCGGTCGTCCTACTTAAAAAAGAATTAGGAACTAATAGAGAAGGTCCAGAGGAAGGCAACATTATAGCTAAGGCTATGAAGGTACTAGCCTTATAAGAGAGGTAAAATAGGGGAAGACATGATCACATCTTTAAAATTTCGAACCCAATTTGTCAATGTCATCAGTAAGCATTTCTTTATAGGACGCAGGGGAAGAAAAAAAAGGCATGAGAATGAATTACACAAGAAGCTCACGAGAAAAGAAGCAGATAAATACCTTTATAGCATCAGAGTTCTGGATGAATGGAATAATATGACGAAACTGGCTTTACGATTCCTTTGATTCCATTCACTGGCTTTAGGATCCCCCGTACAGGTTTTAGGACTCCATGCACTGAGTTTAGGACTCCGTACATTAGCTTTAGGACTCCATACAATGGCTCTAAGACCTCCTTCACTGGCTTCAGGACTCCCTGCACTATTTGGGCACCGCAAACTGATTCTAGAATTTCCTGAACTGACTTTAGGATCTTATATCCTTGCTTTGAGGACTCCTTCGTGCACTGGCTTCAGGAACTCGCGTCCAGACTCCATGATACCTTGCCCTGACATCAAGAATCCGCGCAAAACCTTCACGAATCCGTCCTCTAACTTCAAAAGTCCGTGCATGTGGTCTCACAAAGCAGTTTCTTCGGACATAACTGAGTTCGTTAGAGATCCAAAAGTCATACCCATTCTATCCTTCATTAACGACCATTTCCCTTCCCTCGATGGTATGACACGGCAAGTTCTTGAGCTCCAAGACCTGAAGTCACTCGATGGTTGTCGGTCTGTCGCCAACAACGACCTAAACGGTACGATTCGAGAAGCTCACACGAGCCTCAGAGGAACTAAAGAAAAAAATGATCCATCAGTGGCCGTCGCTCTCTCGCCAAGAACGACCTGTGTGTGTGTGTGTGTGTGTGTGTGTGTGTGTGTGTGTATGTGTGTGTTTGTGTCAGCAGCAGCGACGATTAAGATTCTTGGCGTCGGGCAGTGATACATAAATAAAGCATTAACAAGGTGATTTACGACTGACAGAATAGGTACCGTTCGAGGAGAACCTCCTCGCCAACGCTCCCTACCCCCCAACCAGTGTCCAGCTCGACCAACCCCATCCCTACCGCAGCTGGAGAACGAGCCACTTCCTTAACAGTACATGCGTTAAGTGCGTCATTGTCCATTCAGTAATGTCAGACAATCTACCTTTGTTAGTAAGGGAGTACGGTATATTGTTGGATGCTTCTGTCTGTCTGCTTAGCGTTTTGTTTTATCCCATCTCTCTGCCTCTCTCGGTGTTTATATTCCTTTCCGTCTGTCTGATGCTGGGTGCTTCTGTCTGTCTGCTTAGTATTTTCTTTTAAACCAATTCTCTGCGTCTCTCTGTGTTTATGTTCCTTTCCGTCTGTCTAATTTACGTAAGATGACGTAGCTACGTTCTCAATGAAGAACAGCTTTTATATACTTGCGTCTATGGGAAAGAGTTTAGTGTGGACACAAACATAATGTGACTTTACAGTATCTTCGTTTGACTTTACAGGCGTGGACACTCAGGAACAAATGCAAGAAGTCGGTTATCATCAGAGAGTCGCTCGATTAAAATATATGTATATACTTCATAGGCGTAATACATACATGCCCACAAAGACTTAACACAGGCAAAAAACTATAGGCGCACAAAGACCTAACACAGGCAAAAAAAAAAAAAAAAAAGAGGTATAACAAGTACAATGATGCTTAAGTGTTTCTTTACCTTAGAAATCTAAAATTTTGGCTAAAAACATGCCATAGGACATCAAACTAGAAATGCTAAACATACTGAACTGTCCATCTTCTTCGTTTTTTCTTCATCTTTTTCTCCTATCATTTTCTCCTTTCTATCGTCTGACGCAATATCTCAACAACGCTTGAACGATTC